>NW_004798304.1:169195-181800 GCF_000002075.1 Aplysia californica | reverse complement strand
TCTCTCTCTCTCTCTCTCTCTTACATACACACATACACAAAGTTACCTACCTGTTAGTTCCACTCAAGAAATTAACAACCTTGTCCGAGTGAGATGAGACTGATGACACTTTGAACCGGAGCGACAGAAGTGCAAATCGACGGACAAATAGACGGACTGGCAGCGCCACAGAAGAATGTCACTCACTATCATAACTGATTAAGAACTCGGGTACATTCACCTAACACCATATCTTCCCTTATACTCAGTGCACAGTGCTGAAAGTTTTATCAAATCTCTGTTTGATATGATTTGCTGATTCATTTGAGAGCTGCCATAATGTCCTTCAAGTAAAGGCAAAAGACACACTTATTGTACAATGATCAAATCATCTAATAATAATGATATGAAACATGTCTGATTCTCTAGATCAGAGTTTGATAGATGTAAAAAAAAACCAGCAAATCAAAAGGCTTCTACGTATTTTGGAGTTTGATCTCTTGTTTGAACGCGGCCCTCGAGAACTTTCCAGTCAGATTTGATAATGCAAACAATGTCAATATTATAAAGTGTGCACCGGCTGGCGCATTCCTTCAAATGTGTCAATTAAAACCATCATTATCAAATTGGGATTTAACGAAACTTTCTTCAGTGTGCACTGAGCGTAACCGAAAACAAAAAAGTACGCTTATATCACCAGCCTCTCAGATAATCATAGAGCGTTAAGAGGTGCTTAAAAGTAAACTCATACAATGACAAATCACCAAAACATATCACTTCGTGAAAAGATAACAGTATCCAATCACACCTGATAATTAGAGATAATGCATTTGTTTTTCATCGCGTGCCACCTCGTCTGAGTTCAAAGGTTTTGCTGATGTGTTTATATACCCACCCATGAACTCCACTGATCATCGTATATGATTAAAACGGTGAACCCGTTTTCGGCCAGCTTTCTTCCGCCACTATTTTACTCGTTTTCGTCCCACATTTGCAGTATAATGTAACCCATTACTGGGCCATTACCCTTCAACAATACCTATAATAGACAGAAGAAGAAGAAGAAGAAGAAGAAGAAGAAGAAGAAGAAGAAGAAGAAGAAGAAAAAGCAACATAGTTAAAATAAAATTATCAGGAACAATAATACAAACAATAGAATTAATTTGAGAAAAATAACTTTAAAATAATAAATGCAATAATATTATTACACAACAAAATATCTAATATCTTAAGAACCTGCATTACAGCAGATTGTATGTAATCAGTTACATTGTATGAATAAGTTCAATTAGATAATTCAATTCATACATTCTGAAGTTATATCCCTCAGATTACAATCTTTATTTTTTTTTCCAAGAGGAAAGCAGATGTCTATTCTCATTTTGTGTTTGATCATTCCATTGAGTTACATTTTATAAGACCAATCTCCTCGCGGTTTAGGGAGTAGAAATATGATGTATAAACACAATCATTGCAATTTTTTTTGTAGACGGTCGCATCCCTTTACCGACGTCCTCGTGTGTAAAAAGTGGATAGAAAGATGAAAAGACCCATGTTTTACATCACTATCAACTTGCGAAGGTTTTTTTTGTTGTTTTTTCATCATTTCCTTCATACTTGAATTAAATGGGTAGTGACATATTCATATATTTCATTCAGACAGGTTGATAGAGGGAGGGGGGGGGGTATAATAATATCCCCTTTACATCAGTAATAGCAATTGTTAAAAATAATAGCGATGATAACGATACTTGTAATAACGATAGTGACAACGATGATGGTAATAATAAAAACAACAATCCTGACAAAGTACGTCCACCCCCCTTGCACCCATCAGTGAAATACTGGTTATGATTACTATATAAGTCATGAATAAGTTGTAATGTAACATTTTTCGTTGATGCTTAATTTGTCTTATCTTTTTTTTATGTTGTTCTTTAGTGTTAGGTCCACATTAATGTCACAATATTGTTTCCATAAGGATAGTTTTTGTTTCAGTGTGGTGGGCATACATTTTTTCAACTTTCAAAGTTCCCATAACCTCTTGCGTGCTTTCTACAATGTTTGACCTTGCTTTCCGGGTGTGGAATTAGCTATTACTCTCAATGCTTAATTTTGAATGGTGTCCAGTTTCTGTAGTTGACCTTTTGCTCCCTGGTCGTATTTCAGATTTTTGTATATCAATGTTTTTATTTTTGAATTTATCCCCCAGGTTTTTCCTGCTGTGTATTTCAGAATATTAAGGATGTTGATTCCTTTCTCGTATTTTTCAAATTCTCCTTAAACTGAAGGAATTTATCAAATGTAACTTCTAGATATTTTACTGATTTTGTAGTATAGACGTTAGTTTCATTTATCAACAGATCTGGGCATAGTTTTTGGCTAAAGAAGATTGCTTGGGTTTTGTTGATAATTACTTTAAATCCAGGATCTGTAAGAGTCCGGATGAGGACATTTGTTGAATTTTCGACTTTTAAAAATGAAAGTGGTATTCATTTTAGCTCTCTTTTCAGGGGCATGTTTGGCTTTAATCCACAATGCAGTGTCATCTGCAGACTGTCCTATGCTTATCATGGGATATTTTTTTTATTGCTCCAACTGAATTTATCAATGTGTTTAAAAGTTTGAGAGAGATTATAGCTCCTTGTGGAGTTCTGTTTTTCCTGACGCCTCTAACTTTAACCTGAAATGTTCTTTCATTTAAAAAAGTCCTTGATATAGTTATACACATTGCTTGTTATCTCCATTTTCATAAGTTGTTCAAGAGTTCCTTCTTTCAGTAGTAGATCGTAAGCCTTTTTTAGATCCAAGAAAACTGCTGCCGTTACTTTCCCAAACGTTGTACATTTATCCAGTTCTTGAGTTAATCTCAATAACTGGTCGTGTGTTTGTCTTTTTCTTCTGACTCCCGACTAGTTGGCACATGAAGATTTGTTTTTTAACAATGTGTATGAGTCAATTATTTATTATTGTTTCCAAAACCTTTCCAAGATGACTGGAGAGAGATATCTGTCTATAGGAAGCTGGCTGGCTTATATCTTAATTCGGTTTTAATATTGGTATTATTGTGGCGCGTTTGAATTCGAACGGAAGTTTACCTTTATTCCAGATTATTTATGATTGTTTCCAAAACCTTTCCAAGATGACTGGTGAGAGAGATCGGTCTATAGGAAGCTGGCTGGCTTATATCTTAATTCGGTTTTAATATTGGTATTATTGTGGCGTGTTTGAATTGGAACGGAAGTTTACCTTTATTCCAGATGTTATTGAAGAATTCTACTATTTCTATCTATTTTGGGTTGTATGGTAATTGGTCATACATTTTATATGGGAATCATGACCTGGGATCCTTTTTTCTTAATGCTTCATTCATTTCTCTATAAGTTTTATCAAAATTTTCCTTTTTATCATCATTTTCTTGTTTTTGAAAGAGATGGTGATCGAGTTATGTATGTTTTAGTTTTCCTATTCTAAAAGATGCATCTAAGTTTTCATCATTACCAACAAATTGGTTTTATAACGTCTCAGCTATGCCTGTGTTTGAAGTCAAGTCTTTTCCTTCAAGTAATTTCAGTGGAAGAATGCTTTTGCGTTTCATATTTGTTTCATCAATTGCACGTATAGTTCTCCACACTTGTGAAATTATTGTATCAATATTCATAGATTTACAGTAGTTTTCCACTCTTGTTCCCAGAAGTTTATTATGGTACTGGTTGCAAGATTTCTGGCCTCTATCTGTATCTCTTAAGAGTTGTCTCTGTTTTATGTTTTTGATACTCTTAGAAGGCCTTCATTCTGTTGTTTTGATGTTGTTTTTTTGCCTGATTACATTCCTCATTCCACCAATACACTGTATGTTTTGCTTTTTTTGGCAGAGGTTTTGGGGTCTGATTTGCTTTATTAGGTATTGTTTGTTTGGCTATTTCGGTTACTTTTGTAACTATATTATGATGGTATACGTCCACATTGTCATTCTATTTTTGTCCTTCCCATCTACACATGATTGGCTTATTTTTTTAAATTGCTCATAGTTTGCCTTTTTGTTTTAAAAATAAATTTAGTTTTGGCAATATGATGTCTTCTTCTTTTCTTGTCAGCTGGTTGTTATCGGGAAGTGATCACTTCCCTTAGCATCCTCCATCACGTTCCAAATAACTTCTTTGTTACTTTTCACGTTGCTCGATGGAGAGAAGTCAGTTGCAGAATCTTTATGATTTGTATTTTCCGCTATTCTTGTTTTACTTCCTGCTTTGTGTAGAGTAACGTTGTTGTTGATTATCCAGTCTAAAACAATATTCCCAGCTTGATTTATTCTATCTTCCCATAATGTTTGACTACTATTGAAGTCTCCCAATATGAAATGGTTACATAAGATGGTATTGATAGATTCTAAAAATATTCTCGTTTTCTATCTATTAGCTAGAGTTCTTCTGTATACATTAGTTATGTGAGTTTGCGTTTCGTTTTCAAGGAAGATTGGAATTGTATCAAAATCTCCTGTTTCGTTGTTGCACCTATCTATTTCTCTGAAAGAGTGCTTGTTTTTGATAGCTATTAAAAGTCCAAGATTTGCTTGATTAAGACAGGTTTGAATGCTTGAAATTGTTTTAAAATTTAAAGTTGACATGCCATTTTAGGTATGTTTCTTGTATCGCTATTATATATCTATGTTGTCTCAGTTCTTCCTGGACCAAACAGTCAAGTTCACATTTCTTCCTTAAAATGCTCCTTGCGTTCTATTGTAGAATTGTGAACTTTCCATTTGAAATGTTTAATGCTTTCAGTGTTAGACATTTTCAATATAAACATAGGCTATAACTTCTATAATTGAGAAATGTATTTTTTCTGTTGCCTTTTTCCTCGTGGAGGTTCGTTTGAACCCAATGACCGCGATTCAGATCGAACCCGGACATCAGACTTGCGTGTTGTTAAAGGTGTGGTGTCGTTTTGTATAGGGGAGAGCTTTTGAGCTATTTTTCCCCCAGAAGCTGAGCTACATCCTTAGATGAATTCAAGCTTGATAAAGGAAAAATTAGAACGCCGTTTTTAAGTTGTTATTTTTGTTGTGTTGCTTCTGTTTTTCTTGGAGTATTTGCAGTGTTTTTGTTCGGGGGGGGGGGGGGGGGGAGGTGTTGTATATTTGGTGGCCTCTGATGATGATGTTTCCTTATTCTCGGAATGAGCTAGTATCTCTTTTTATTTTTCTCTTACTGTTCTTTCTATAAGTTGGAAAAGAGTGTCGATGGAGATATTACCAACTGTTGGCTCATCATTAAACGTAGGTTTCTCTTTTGGAGCGGTATACATGTAGTTGTTAGTCACTGGCTGAGCATAGGATTTGTTTGTTCCTGTCTGACCCTCCTATGTTTTTATTAATTTTTGTTTTTTTCCCAGATTTGTTCTGAATTTTGGATCAGTTGCTCTGTGTGGTCCTTGGCAGTTAATGCATTTCACATTTTCTTTGCATTCTGCTCCCTCTACATCTAATGCATAATTTTGTATCTTCTTTGCAGTGAGATGATTTGTGTCATATTTTTAAAGAAATTTTAGGTACTGTGGAAGTGCCTTTATGTACGGGTAAACCTTTCTTGACCCAAGCGGGGTTTTGATAGCGCCAGGCAATACGTTACCCGTGATCTGCCACAAGAAATTAACAAGTAAAAAGCACGAGGCTAATCCGTGTATATCTATGAAAAGTAATCAATGAATGAGACTGATGGCAACTCGAAGTAGATCTAAAGTATACAGTGTCGACCTTCCCTGTCGTCATATATTCCTTTGTAAAATTATTACAACAAATTCTTGTTTTGATCAAATATTCATCTTAGGAATGCCCTAAATATTTCTTTAATAGCTGCTCAAACAAAATCAACGAGTAAAAATCACTAACTGATTGAAAAAAGGGCCCCTCAATGCAGTCCTAAAGTTTAAAGTGTACGCACCACATACGCACACAAACACACACACACACACACACACACACACACACACACACACACACACACACACTCAGCGCAAAAATGCGTCCGGTAGCGCGATCGGTCGGTTGCCGTTGGCCGAGGCCGCCAGAGCTCAGGTGCGGCTTGACCAATCAGCGTGCTCGCTTTCACCAGTGTTCCAAGTCTACCGCTCGGCAACCGACCGTGCGTAATATAGCCCCAGATGAGTAACTTAGCTCTGCTGTTGTTGTCGTTGTCGACGGCTCTCCGCAAAGGTCCTTTTATATATATCGGTTGGTTTGCTCGACTCTCCGGCCGCACCCGCTTCCGCGAGCCGAGACATTTTTTTGAACACTGGGAGCTGGAAAGGGTGACTTTTTGAAAGATGTTCAAGTATGTGTTTTGTATTTGATTCGACTCCGGGGCTCCCCACTCGCCACGAAGCCCAACAAGGAGACACATCACTCGGATAACCAGAACTGTGTCAGGGCTACCCCGAAGTTGCACTCTTCACGAGAGTGTACAGGACCCCTCCCGTCAAGATTGACCCAGGACTGAAGGGGTTTCAGCTCCCAACCGATTGAGTGGCATGGGCCGTGCCACCCTCCCGTCTAAGAGAAAAACCTGGGCCAAAAAGGTGTGTTGGCGAGGGACAATCCCGCAGATTAATCCACCTCAACCTTTAGGTACATGGTTTCCCTCTGCACGGGTAGCACCTCATGGTCAACGAAGAGCCCATTTTGTGGGATGGATGACCTCTCGTTTTGGTGCACATGACGTCAGCGGTGGATGAAGAGATAGAAGAAGAAAGGTAAAGAAAGGAGAAGAAGAAAATACACAAAAGTAGATGTCGCACATGGATCCAAGAGGGTTGAGATACATGTGTGTCACTACGTCATTGGAGCGGTTTCACCTCCTACAGACGGGGTAGTGGGTCACTTTACATTCCCCTAACCAACCGGGGCGGGGGGGGGGCGATTTTTTTTATATAATTGATAAACCTTAAATCTCAAAAAGTATTTTGGATTATATAATTTTTCTTTTTTCTGTCAAAAAGCATGCCTATTTATGAACTCGTGACACCTGTTTTTATGAGGGGGGTGTGTTCATCTATGTACAGTTAAGATTAAAGGAGTAAGAAGATTTCGAAATGTAATGTTCATCTATAACACAATATAGTTGACTAAAAAGCATATTTTAACTCCCCTACACAGGAATATATAAAAAAAATTGGAGGAAATAAATATCACACCATCTTTGGACATTAGTGAACAGCGATAATGCCAAGTTTCAAACATCTAGTCCAACAGTTTCTTGTTGCGATATTTAAGGATTATAAGAGGCTAAAGTCCCTGAAAAATTAGAAGCTGGGAAAAACATGTCTCTATAGTACACGTTGTAATCATTGGTTCATGATAAAAATACATTTTCCCCAACTTCTGGACCAAATTCATTTTTTCAAATAACTTTTTGGTTTTCTTTAGAGGTTAAACTGACCGTTTAAGCTGTAGCACAAAAATTCGATATTTTCACCCCAATTTCGAAATTATTGTGATGGAATCGGTATCAAGTTCCCATAAACAGAGCACAGGTCGAACATCAGGGTCCTACCTTTAAACCCTGATGGATATTGCATTGAGTATTGAAATTGGTTTAATCTGTGGGGTAATCGTTCAATGACAAACCCTATTCATCCTTTCCTTTTTATTGGTCCTGATCCTGCTTATGTAAAGCGTTTCAAAGGATTATATACTTTGACCTCATTTTATTGACAATTGATCGTATTCTAGGTGAGTTATACCGTATTTGTGAAGTTAAACTGAGATGGTGAATCAGAATACTCCAGAAAGGCTCTCACATCTAACATCGGTACGAAAAAAAATGAACATCTTGTTCCAAAATGTATGTGTCACTTAAAGTTACAGCCAAGTAGAGGGGGTTTTTTTCAGTCCTGCTGTTTTGTTTGAAAGCATCTCGAACATGTCAGTACCAAGTCACTGTACAAATAGATGTTAGATACTTATAGACGATGAATAAGTGAAAGTAAAGTTTAAATTTCAAGCCAATAAAAATACACCAAGATTGCGATCCCGATAGCAAACAAAAGTTTTTCAAGAACCTGACTAGACAAAGGTAAACTGACTTCGGGGCAGGCAGACTTGATTTGTCTACAGTAGTCAACCTCATCAAGAACATGTACAAAGGGACAAGTTGCAGGGTTGTACATGATGGCCAGCTCACTGACAGCTTTGACATCAAGACTGGTGTGAGACAGGGATGTTTATTATCACCGTTCCTCTTCATATTGGCAGTCGACTGACTGAAGAAGGAAATCACAAGAGGACACAGACATGGTATACAATGGACACCATGGACACAGTTGGACGATCTGGATTTTGCAGACGACTTGGTGCTTCTGTCGCACACCCAGGAACAGGTGCAAGCAAAGACTTCAGTATTTAACAACCTATCTCAAAGATACAACATCGGGCCTGAGGTTTGAAACCCCGAACCCGCAACCTCACGAATACGACAAGCCTAACTACTAGACTGTCGACGCGATAGCCAAGTGACCAATGGCCTCACAGTCACATGTAGATTTTGTTGATAAATAAAATTGAACTATATTCTTGGACTTGAACCGTGGTGCTTCTTTGTGTCTTGAAATGTAGTTTAAAAGCAAGAGGGAATGAACTTGGTGAAGGGCAGGTAAAAGGAGGAAGGGGAAATAAAGGGAGGGGTACTTTATATTTTTCCAATACCCTCCTTAATTCTTTCTTGCCTGCTCTCGATCTCCACACATACTATTTCTCTTTTCTCTCTCTATCTCTCTTTCTCTCCCTCTCTCTCTCTCTCTCTCTCTCTCTCTCTCTCTCTCTCTCTCTCTCTCTCTCTCTCTCTCTCTCTCTCTCTTTCTTTCTCTCTCTTTCTATCTCTCTCTCTATCTATCTATCTATCTGTCTCTCTCTCACACACACACACACACACACACACACACACACACACACACACACACACACACACACACACACACACATACATACACACACACACACACACGCACACACACGCACACACTATTGTCAAAACTTTCGAATACCCCTGTACTCCAAGAGTTTAAAAAAGCCAAGGTGACGCTCAAAGAAATTTTAGTCCGGTGTAAACGGGAAGGGAGGGGATATATACATCGTCGACCCCATGATACAATGTCACAACCCGAAAATTTTGAATTTTTTTAAATTGCCATTTCTTATGCTGTAGTATCGGTTGCATGTGCTCAAGAAATATTTGGTCGACATTCAAATTCTAAATGTCGAAAAAAAGCAAAAAAACACAATGTGCAATGCCCGCAGGCTGTCAAGTTAACTGTTCTGTAAGATCACAAGCTACGCTCTGCTGGGCAGCATAGGCTAAATGAGCACTTTATGACCACCCGCATAGCCACGCGGTATAATGGTGGGTCCACCTAAAAGTGTCTGCCCAGACAAAAGTCTGCGTCTAGGAGACTCATGATATTGTCTCTTAAATGTGCCGAAGAAAGCATGTACACATAAGGACCAGCCGGTGTAGACAAAGGGGTACTAATTTATTGCACTTTTTCGACTGCTGCAGGGAATCATGATGCTGAGCTAGGTAAGGACTACGATCTGCAACACACTGTGCTTAGCCACGAGATTTATCCTTGATGTATTTGCTGAATCGACCGAAAGAAACAACGAATCATAGAGATCTAGATCTAATTCTTATTATGATAGATCAGCAGAGTCCAAAATAATTATTCTTGAATGAACAATTTCTACTTTGCCTTCCAAACGTTCCAAGTCATTTTTGTAGACAAAGTTCCTCTAAGTTTTATTTGGAACCAAAGTTCAAAAGTTTGACGGACGTATACAGAATTTATGTAACAAAACGTGCAGAAAGGGAAAAGCCTGCTGTGGGGCTCGATCTATTCAGGAAAGAGTTTAACCAAAACAATTTAGCGTTGTTCCAGGGGGGGAAAAGACCAAAGAGACATTTGCGTTGGGTACCAAACAGGTAACGTAACAGAAGATGTGTGGGTAGTTCATAAAGAAAGCAAAGAGGCAGCGAGGCAAGAGAAAGACATGGATAAAAAGATAGCCCTGGAGACCCAAACACATGAACCATCAGACAGAGTGGGAGTCGTCTACATGGATCTTCAATCTGTCTTGTTGAGTCCCATGCTGAAGGCCTGTGCTCTGTACTATAAGACAAAGCTTGACGTGCATAACTTTACTGTTTACAATATGGCAACCCGGGACGTGAAACGTTATGTTTGGCATGAGGGGAAGGTGGACTCACTTCTGACGAATTATCATCTTGCATCGTAGACTACATACGACCTCTTGCCAAGACCTATGGCAGAATAATACTGTACATTGATGGGTGCCTTTAACTAAATAAAACCGTCACACTTGCCAGTGTCATCTCAGCTCTGACTCGGGAGCTCAACATCACAATAGAACAGGAATATTATCACAAAGGGGCACACCCAACTATCCCAGCTGTCCGAACCACTTAACTTTCGAATTTGACAAAATAAATTGTGGTTCAGAATCATTTAAAGGGTGCACAGTTTCATTGAGGAGCCTGAAGTCACTGTAGTTTAATGTTCAGTTTTTCCTTAGTTTCGTTTAGATCTAGTCATGGGAAAGTCCATCGTCCGTCTTCTAAGACGCCATTGTAAACAAATGAGGTTTCCTGGCCGTGCACACGTATTCCACGCCTTTGAAATTATGGAGTGTACAACCACGAAAGCGGAATAGAGAATCAATCTATATGCCTGCATCTATTATATATTTGACAACTTGGAAACGCGGGTGTCACTTTTCTCTCAAGATTTATTGCTCCTTTCCAGTACACTGTAAATATAGTAGGCCAATGACTTTCAGTTGATGTTAATGCACCGATCCTTCCTTTCATCGAAAGGGGGCCCAACTATTATATATTTATATATATTATAAAATGTTGGTATTTACATCCCTGTTAGCGAAATTTAGATCGTTTAGGAGGACACACACCTTGCCTGTGAGGGCCAACCCTTCAAAAAGGGTTACGACATCTCACCAGAAAAATTCTCCCCACTCGGAAAAGTCGGGTCTCCTGCGTGCGAGGGGGGGGGGTGGAATTGAGAGAGCGAGCGAGAGAGCGAGCGAGAGAGAGAGAGAGAGAGAGAGAGAGAGAGAGAGAGAGAGAGAGAGAGAGTGGGAGTGAGAAAGAGATGAGTGAGGGAAACAAAAGCAGAACAGAGAGAGAGAGAGAGAGAGAGAGAGAGAGAGAGAGAGAGAGAGAGGAGTGGGAGATGGAGAGACAGAGAGGGGTGGTGAGAGAAAGAGATAGACAGAGAAAGAGAGACAAAAAGAGAGATGGCGGGGATGGTAAAAGGAGGGGGGGGGGCACCTTTTACTTCTTAACCTATTGTTTTTCATTTCTAGTGAACAAAACTACTTATTACCAAATCATGTACATGACCCAGTGGCTCTTCGAGTATCTGTTGGTGTGGTTGTGAGGGAGATGGGAGGAGAAGGGAGGAACAGAGCAAAGATGCGAGTATAAAAGTTTAAAGTGTCTCAGTACGTGTGTAGAGGAAGAGAGTGAGAGGAAGACCTCCGAATAATCTAACGATTTTTTAGAGCATATTATATAACATACAGTAACGAAATGGGGGGTTCGCTCTTCATTTAAGCACCCACAGTAGCGAAAAGTGGCGGCCATAATAGTGAAAGGTCGAGAATGTCATACTTCAAGTTCATTGTTTCTTATAACTGTTATGTCGAAAATAGGAGAATATCCAGCCTGCAGATAGTGGGTACGATCAGCAAGCAAATCCGTTCATGGATCCTGGAGAAGAGAGGGATGGGTAGGGAGGGGGGGTGGCAGCTATAACATTGTACCGCCAACATTGATACATAATATTATTCGCCAACGAAATAGGCTAACCATTTAATAAGTAGATCTATTTTGTTGAGAAGACGTAGGATATTGGTGCAAGGGCCGCACAGTCTGCATTGAAAACGGAAGTGACGATTAGGTGCGTCAGTGACACGAAAGAACATCACGACTGCCAGTATCATAAATATAATGGGCGAAATAAACGAAATGTACAGGGAAGGCTAAGTTGTCACATGGTGTCAAAGTAACTGACATCAAAATGTCTGAAATCAGCGAATGGAAGAAAAGTGCCAGGTACGGTAAAACTGTTATTTCTTCTCCCCCTCATCTTTACTTCACTCACCCACTCACCCTACATCTAGATATCTAGATCTCTATATCTAGATCTAGATCTAGATTATATAGATCTAGATCTAGATATATAGATCTAATTCACACTCATTCTCTCATTCGGATCTTTCAATCAAAGATCGATAGTGAGTGGGGTTCCACAAAGGCCTATTATTATTTTCGATGATGCTATTGACCGACTTGTTGCAGATAAAAGGAGGCTGTTATCGTGCTTTATTCTCCAAAACCCACAACTTAAAATAAAACGAGCACCCAAGCATTTACATTAACCCATATGGGACAGTTTGTCTTGTCTTTGGGGAGTGTTGGCGACCCGTGCTTCTTTTTAGTCTGTATCCCACCTCTCTGCCTCTCTATACATTTTCTATCTATCTATCTATCTATCTATCTATATATCTATCTATCTATCTATCTATCTATCTATCT
>NW_004798304.1:164870-167817 GCF_000002075.1 Aplysia californica | reverse complement strand
GATGATGATGATGATGATGATGATGATGATGATGATGATGATGATGATGATGACAACGACAACGACAACGACGTCCTGCTTAGAGATGATTTGATGTAAAGTGTTGTAGCAGTCTGATGTCTCTACTTGTATTGTGATAGTGCTGTCGTCCATTTTCTCAGTTACTTGCCTCCGTCCGGTTGCCCTCTTTACCCGCGCCGACTGACACCAACCCGATCTCCGCCGAGGAATCCGAAATCGCCCAAAAGCACCAAGCACCGCGGCTCGCGCCGGAGGTCAGTATCTCGATCACCTTCTAAAACCAAAAGGCGTCAGTCCCCGTCTCCTGCCAAAGTCGTCAACAACACCGATGACATCGAGGAACTTCCTTCTCGTATCGTGGAGCAGCACGGCGTGCCGTGGCAGAACCCACCAGAGCCAGTCGCTGACTCGCCGCCAAAACACGACGAGAAGCCTGTAAAAGCATCCACGGACAGCTTTGAGATTAACGAGGCTGCAACTATCCCTAAGTCTACGACTCCCTTGGAAGTTAAGGAAGAAGCTACAACGGTCGAGGAGAAACGCAAGAGGTCTCCCCAGCCGTACTTCAGGCGACGTAGCGGCTCCCCCTCTTCACGCCTGCGAGGAAAGAAGCCCCCCTCCCCTCTCAGTGAACCCAAGCTGAACACATCCACACCGCCCAAGGCTACACCCGACAAGGCGCCAAAGAAATCTGACGGAGCTGCCAGTGAACGTTTTAGTCGCGTGAGTCCGCCTAACGTGCGAGAGAGGTCATGGTCCAGGAAGGCGACCACGCCCGTCAGGTATGTTTCCACCAGCATTCCCCAAGGTAATTCCTGGCTTGGATTCAACGAGAGCGCCAACAATGTGACTGAGGTAGGGCCAGTCTCTGTCTCGCCGCCCACTGCCAAAACCTCAGATTCAAATTATTCTGCCCAGGTGAGTATTGAGTTCCCTTCAGGTTCTAATACAATTTAAATCTATTGAAGAGAGGGGTTTTTAGGGTTTTGTTTTGTTTGTTCGTTGTTGTTGGAGGGTTTTTTTCAATCAAAGTTCTGTCGATTTTAATGAGTTATCCTTGTGATCGAGTTTCACTTTTAGATTGGGACAGCTAGCCGTGGTAAGATAATAATTGTCCAAATCCCCTTTCTTGTCTTGTTTTTCTAAAGAACAAAACAGAATGTCCAAAATCTATCTCTTTTGACAAGAGCGTAGTAATACCTTTACTAGAACATCTCAAAATAAGTAATGCTCAATATCTCATAACCTGCAAAAGTGGACTGGACTTAGTTTTGAGGGGGGAAATATTTATCTTATAATCTGCTTTAAACGCTTAAATCCTTTTCCGTTTTGGTTTAATATCTATACCTATAGTTGCATGTACAACAATCATGAAAGACAAATGCAATTTTTGGAACACTTGAATAAACATAAAGGCCTGGAACATGTAGTTCTCACTGGCAAAATTGGAGGCAAGCGAGGCAGGGGTAGGCCCAGAGCAACCTACTTAGAGAACCTAAACAGAGGAGTGACGAGGAAAGATCAGGGTATCTTTTTTACGAGCATCAACTTGATGCAAACTATCAAGAATCAAGGCAAACAAATGAATGGAGAACCATGATCACCGATGTCGGTCGCAGAAGGCACTAATTGATGATGATGAAAGTAAAGAGTCGAGTTGCCCGCCGATGATGCAAGAAGGTCTATGTGCACATGGCAACGCGTCTCAAGGCTGTCGTTTTAAAGCTCACAAACAATTAATGACACCGTTGTTTCGTTGTTTGTGGTGTTACTGCAAAGGGGGGGGGGGGTTGCAATCGCACGATGAAGACGTGAGTTAGATTCCCAAGTGGGGAGGTTTTCTTTGGGGGTTTTTTCTTAAGTTTGTTTTGTTTGGGTTTTTTAATTTCTTTTTTTTTTTTTACATATCGAGTATCTCAGATCTGACTTGACCCTGATAGACAGCATCGAAGCAGTCGACACCCTAAACCACCTAAATTGTGTATGTTTATGTATCTACTTATCTATTGATTGATTTATTTGAAGGGGGGGGGTGGGAGGACTGCAACTAACAGAGATCAAAATTACAGTGAAACAGACATGGCATAGACAAAATTTTACTGATTTGCAAAAACATTGTAAAATTATGTATCTTATATTTATATAATCTATAACCATGATGCATGCAGTATAAAGCAGTTCACATAAGATAAACATTTCATCTATTGATCTATACAAAAACAAACACCATCCCGATTGGTGCTAGTATATTATTACTAACGTCTGGCTTAGGCGATAGTTTTGTCCTGTATAGCTTATTAATTCGACTGAATTTACTAGACATAAGACCATCTTAGATTTAACATTTCACGGACGGGGGAATGGGCGGACGGTGAAAGGGACAGAGAGGGGGGGGCGTGAAGGAGAAGAGGGAAAGGGGAAAAAGAAAAAAGACATGGTTGGTAAAGGGAATTGGGGTGGGGGGGGGTGAAAGTAAAAGGGGAGGGGTGAAATAGAAGAGGGTCAAAAAGGTAGAGGGGGTAGGGGAATGGGGCACCGTACATAGTAGTTACTGGTATTCCTTTAACATAATATTATGACCTTGACATCCGATGATTCAGAGTTCAAGGCCGAGCGTGGGGTCGTCCAGCTTGAGTCGCGAGCGGCAGGAGACGGAGAGGAGAGAGGACCCCAAGTCCTGGGGGGACCTGCTGGAGAGTGCTCTGTGAGGACATTCGTTTGTTTGTCTGTCTATCTGTCAGTCTGTCAGTCTGACTGGCTGGCTTTCTGTCTGTTTGACTGGCTGGTTGTCTGTCTGTCTATCTGTTTGCTTGTATTAAGACATAAAGATAGATAGAAAAACAGACAGATTTACAGTACAGCCGGAACAAGAAAGACGATAATATAATACGCAGTTGCACAGGGTGAGGATGAGAGAGAGATATAC
>NW_004798304.1:161389-162661 GCF_000002075.1 Aplysia californica | reverse complement strand
AGCCATGCCATAGCTCTGACACGATCAAAATCTCTCAGCTTTCGTCTTGGTGACATGCTGATGCGATACATGATTTTGCTCAAACGGCGGCTTTTATTGTCACCAAAGTGAGCACATTTGGAGACCAAACATCTGTTTATGGCGAAATGCCCGTGTCCGTGGTGTCGGACACAAATAAAAAAACAACAAAAAAACAAAACCCAGCAAATTTGGCTAAAATTCCCCGAGGAATTCCATGCTGAACGTGGTGGTTTTGCCACTTTAGGAAGCTTTGCAGTGCACATTGGTAACCCATTAACACTTTCCGAGTAAACAATTGAAACATTCGTTGCTGTCATTTTTAAGGAATTTTTAAAAATCAGGGCTGTCTTTCAAGGTGGTCTTTAACTTATGTTGAAGTCTGTATTTGGCAACTTGGAAACACATGTGTCACTTTTCTCTCAAGATTTATTGCTCCATCCCAGGAGAATGAAAATATAGAAGACCAATGACTTTCAGTTGATGTTAATGTACCGATCATTCCTTTCATCGAAAGGGGGCCCAGTTAGTAGATCAATATTTTGTAAAGATCTGAAGGCTCTATTCTAGAAAATTCCTGAATAAATACTAATTTAAAAAATCCTAGTGGGTGGTTTCTACTGATTTTAAATGGTTTACAGCTGGGACGATATGGCTTTTAAAAGCAAGTACGTCATGATTTTCTAATCGCGAGATTATCTTTATTGAACGCATGTTTTGAGAACTTTTAGGGCAAAAAAGTGTTCACTATAAAATCAATTTCCTGTAAGTACTTTTACCTCTAAAAAGTGTCGTTGGTGAGCTGTGACGTAACCCATAATATGTGTATACAAAATGTGCGTGAGAAGCGGGAAGTGCTGTGAACAATTCTATTTTCCGCATCAAGGAGGTTTGAAGTATTTCATATAAATTTATGAAGAATTTTTTTTTAGTCTAGCCTCAATTGTTGTGGGAAAAAATGATTAAGTTGACTAATTGAGACAAACTGCTTTGCAAAGTATTGGTGACATTGATTCACCCGTTATAAAGATATTTGAGGATAAGTTGCGCCACGAATTCTTTTACCGCACTATAGCTCGTGTGTGATTGCCTGGCTAGATGTAGAAGGTTACAAAATGAAAATAATTATCTACCGAGATAGAATTATGTAGCATGTTCTTTTTATCATAAAGAGAATGGACAACTGCCAGTTAGAATTTAGGGGAGAGAGAGACAGGGAGATACAGGGAGGGAGGGAGAGAGAGAGAGAGAGAG
>NW_004798304.1:156691-159754 GCF_000002075.1 Aplysia californica | reverse complement strand
AACACTTCTATCTTTGGCACTTACACGACCTTATTGAGTTGCAAGTGCCGTAAAACTCTGACTAAAACTTTTAAAATGTACATGTCCCACAAATGTCGGTGAATAATTTATATCCGAAGACTACAGTAATAAATCATTAAGAGATAGGGCTTTCGATGAACGTCTGTTATTTTTCAACAAAATGATGCTACGAAATACTTATTGTGATTAGAAAAAGGAAGAAAGAACTGAAAAAACAGTGAGGCCTCTCAGCTGTCAGGGGTGGGACTGACGATGCCCATCTCTGAAAAAAAGGTTTGTGTTGGTCAGGAGCGGCTCATGGGGCTAAAAAGTGGGTGTTCACAATTAAACTATTGCAGGCTGAAGAGAGTCAAAGGCATAGTAAATGAGAAGGTGTATTATTTTAGGATCTTTGGGTTATTTTCGGAGGACCTCATGTTATAGTTTTCATTCTTTTTACTTGTCGCTTTAATTTCTAGAACTAAATTTGTTTGTTTCCTATACATCAATTTCGTTAATCCTGCACTGGAACTGAACACCTGAGTAATAACTTTCACCACTTCTCAAGAACACCCAAGTAATAACTTTCACCACTTCTCAAGAACACCCAAGTAATAACTTTCACGACTCCACTACTAGATCATTCCAAGACACAACTCATAGGAAGGTAACTTGTTCACTTCCCTCGGGGCCATGGTCACTGAGTCACTTAAAATAGGGGCAAGACAATTAACCAATCACAATCCACTTGAACACTGAGCTGGATTGCTCCGGGGCTCACTTTATTTTGGCATAGAATTTGTGCAGTCTATTGCGTTTATTTTTAGACTGCCTACTGTGGGCTGAGTTTCGGCACTTTTCGGCAGGAGCACATTTGAGATGTGCCGTCTTATTCATATCAATGTACCGCCTTACAGGCCACGAGTCTCGTCATCGCTTGGGTTATCCCAAAGAGCGATTTATAGGTCAGGTTACCACTGTTGAATATCCTATCATGGAAATTTAAAGCGCGTGGACTTTGGCACGTCATAGTAGATGTTTTATGGCTCTATAAACACAGAAATGACAGTTATGGCCTCTGCGAGGACCTTGTTTTGATAATTATTTTGCTAGTGTTTGTTTCTTGCTTCTTTTATTTTGTTATTGTGTTTGCCTTATGTAATACATGTAGAATTTTTTTTTAATTTGTCGACACTGTACGACCGTGCTCTATGGACAAACCGCGTTTGGTGCGGGTGTTCCTCTTCTTTGAGTTCCCCTGCTGGGTCTCGGGGTAGTCGACTGCTGTTCTTCAACCTGCAGTGCAACTGATTTTTACGAATGTGACTGAATTTACCTCTTGGTAGGACCCCTAACCTTCAGACAGTCACAG
Organism: Aplysia californica; assembly: GCF_000002075.1. Lineage (NCBI taxonomy): Eukaryota > Metazoa > Mollusca > Gastropoda > Aplysiida > Aplysiidae > Aplysia > Aplysia californica. The sequence continues at coordinate 158,382 of NW_004798304.1, read as the reverse complement.
TCTGATTTCGAAGCTACTCTATATGTTTTGTATTTTAAATACTGACGAATATTTCCTGTTTGGGTGGCCGAAGCCTACTCGTATCAATTTTAGGACCACCAAGGGATCTTTAACGTGCGCAACTTGCACATGGGATCCAGTGGCGGGGCGCCATTGGTGCAATTGGTGCAAGGGTTCCACCTAACCCTGGCCTTCCCCCCTCCCCCTTTTCTAATTGTTCTAAACCAGTCAGTGTTCTAAAACTACATTTAGGCCTAGCCTACTACATCTTTGCGATCCAACACCCGCGTGCTGCGCCAGTGAAGAGACAGACGGCGAGCAGGGTTTATAAAAAGCTCGTCGCACCGCATGCGGTTGTGTCTCCTGGGAGCAAGCAAAATCTTTGCACCAAAGTTATTATTGTCACTGTAGAGAAATCTAGCCCTCGTTCTTCCCGCACAAGAAGAATGGTGCATGAAACTGCTTTTCGCAAGCATCCATTTGGTGCAAGCTAAAAATTTGATCCAAGTTTCCACTAGCCTATCTACTACGCTAGTAGAGTCTACGGTAACTCAATGTAGAATGGGTATCGAAACTGTTGTCTCCCTCTATTGTATACCGAGTCCTGATGCTGCACGAAGAAATTAGAAATCTTTAAATCTTCTCAGATTGTGAGCATAGTGAGTTGTTAGTATTGTTTCACTTTATTGCAGCTTTTATGCGGTATCATCTGGATCTAGAAACAGTTGTGAATATTTATAGATGTAGATTACGGGGTATCCTGCAGATTTTAATTGACTTTCTCGAGAAATCTTAAGAGTAGCTAGTAAGCCCATTGCCCAATTGCTCACTTTCCAATTACGCACCACCTTGTCTGCAACCCACGCGACGCCACTGATGTGATCTCCCAGATTTTTGGCTCGTATCCGAGAGGGCTAGGTGTTTGATCTTATTAATTTCACCTTAAGATCAGGGATGTGGCTGAAGGTAAAGGCAGCAGTAAGAAGGAGCCAGAAGGAGCGGTATATTATGTAGAAAGAGTCAGGAGTAAAGGAGAGAAGAGTCCGAGCGCCAGGGGTGGGTGAGGGGGGGGGTGTAGGGGAGGAAAGAGAGTGGAGATGAAAACAGATGACAGAACATGTCTTGAGAAGAGAACAGGGAAGGGGGTGAAAGAAGAAATTTTTGGAGAAGAAAATGTTACCGTCGCTGTCAAGTTTCCAACCTCGAACCAACTGAATGAGAAGCGAACACCGTATCCTCTCGAGCTACTAGAGCCCCATAATGTATATTTGTGTGTGTATGTGTGTGTGTGTGTGTGTGTGTGTGTGTGTGTGTGTGTGTGTGTGTGTGTGTGTGTGTGTGTGCATGATGACTATCTGTCACCATTGCGGGTTTTTTTGTTGCTGTTTTTTTTGTTGTTGTAGTTTTTGTTGTTGTTTTTTGGTAAGTGTTTTACAGCGCTCGCAACTGCATAAGGTCATTTAAGCGCTCAAGACACATTTAACACTTTCAGTTGGAAGGAAATTTTGAATTTTGCCCGGGTGGCGGCCGAAGCCTACTCTTATCGATTTTAGACCACCAAGGGATCTTTAACGTGCGCAACTTGCACATTGGACCATCGAGATTTTTCGAACTTTTCCGAGAAGGGTAGGTGTACATCTTTCCTACCAGAAGATCAGGGGTGTGACTGAAAGACAGCAGTAAGAATGAGT
>NW_004798304.1:150098-155325 GCF_000002075.1 Aplysia californica | reverse complement strand
TTATTATTATTATTATTATTATTCAACAGCAGGCGTCTGTTGCTTAGCGGTCAAGAGCTTCAAATGTTGCACGCAGGAGACCCGAGATCGATTCTCGAGTGAGGAGGAAATTGATTTTTATCGAGTATCGCGTTCTTTTCACTGGGGTATTGTGTAGCAATAAATAATTTAACTACGAAGTTGTGGATTTAATATCTTGCATACATACGCATTATGCTAGATATCAGGAAGAGTTTACTTGATATTTTGTATTGCCATACACCCATGGAGAAGTCACTCATTATAGAGAACCTGGATCTATCCCAGCCCAACACAGACAGGTAAACCCTTAAAGGTAATACATATTTTATAAACTACAATTTTTTAACAGTATTTTTTTAAAATACATATATATATATATACTTTAACATTTTTAACTTCACACATTTTAAGAGCGTGCAGCTCAAAAACTAAACATCCAATTACTTTGAAATGTTTACACATGTCACGCAAGCTTATTGTCGTTTGTGAACAGCACTCATTAAAGTTGGACTCTATCCAAATTTTTCGCCAAATAAAAAAGTGGTTTCTCTTTATCGATTCACCATGCTCTGGCTGAATGAATCAGAAAGAAATTATATTACTGAAATGCTTCGAGTTGGCACTCCTCTTCCATAATCTGTCTCGAGAAGGTTCAACGTGAGTAGACACACTGTGTATGCCACACGGGATCACATGGCAACGATAGGCTCCCAAATGGACTGACCCAAGCGAGTAGGGCGCAAAAGACAAAACGGAAGGTGGACGCATCCATCCTAACGCAACGCTTGAGAAATCCATTTCAACCGGCAATCAAAGACCCAGGCTGAGTCGAACAGACTTAGAAATTATAGTTTTTCTTCGTCTCAAAGAGAGGAACTGTCGTACTTGGGGCCTAGTGTGTCGCATAAAACTGCAGCCCATCACGTCCAGCACAGACTTCACTGGGCACAGCGTCGCATGTGATGGCCACGTCGTATTTGGAATACATTATACATTTTTTTTCAAATGAGTCCCAATTTCGACTGGAACGGCAAGATGGCAACCAACGTTTACATCCTAGCTTGCTTCAGAAGAGCAAATAATTTCGGTTGGGGTTGTGTCATGGTGTGGGCTGGAACTAGTGATGTTGGCGAGACACCACTTGTGTCTATTCGTGGGAGCAGAACAGCTCACAGCTAAATCAACCAAGTTCTCGAGTCCAATGTACTTTTCTTTCAAATTCAAGCCCAAAGGACAAGTATTCATGCCTGATATTGCACCTGCTCATAAGGCTGCCGTGATAAATCAATTTCTCAAAACTAACAACATTCCTCTCCTGCACCCATAATCAGCGTATTCACTAAATCTCGATCCAGTTGAACACTTGCGGGACATTTTGGTTCGCACCATTCGTACCAGACCACGTGAGTCTGGGACCCATGCTCAGTTAGAACAAGCCATAATTCAAGAGAGGAATATCATCCCTCAATAGACAATAGATCTACCTCGATTCATCCCGTCCGCGCGTCAACGATGTGAAGATGTGAATGTCATCATTCGCTATTGAAAGCTGCAACTTTTCATTTTGACCCCTGACAAGTTCAAAATTGAAAATTAAAAACATTCTTAAATTTACATTCCACGTGTTTTCCTTCCTGAAAAATGAATGCTCTGTCTTCTCTGAAATTTTCAGACAGATTTGATAAGTATTAGTCCAGATATTGCCTTTAATATGTGGTGTGAATTTAAAAATGTTAAAGAGTATAATGTATTATAGGCCTATAATATACCGTCAAAGGCTTGTCTGGTGTGAGCACAATGCAGTAATCTGAATTAGGGAAAAAATGTATTAGAAATCTCTCGCCTGCTTTCGTGAAGCACAGTCTTGTTTTATCAAAATAGCACTCCCTCCCTCTTTCACTCCTAAATAAAAGAAAATACATCTTTTTTTTAAAAATCTCATAGCGCTAACGTGGTTACTTTTTTATCTAGACAACGTCTGTGAAACAGTCCAACCGTCAAAGGTTGTCTGGTGCAGAGGAGGTGTCTACATGCATGTAATCAAATTACTGATTCCCTTCCGTACTTTAAAACATCGTCACTGTGTAATACTAATACACACCCTCAGAAGTATGGCATACAATAAATTTTAATAAGTTATAATTTTGTCGTGAGCGCTACACTCAAACTGATTAATTGCCTCATAAATGCCCTGTTCACCCCTCTTGGCCACTTTCATGAGCAGTCACCAGCACTGATTAATACGAAAGTTAACGATTGGATGGAGTCTACATAAAAACGGTCAAAGAAGGGGGGGGGGCTCTAAAAACAGGTCATTGGTTTGATTTCCTGGCCACGAAAAGCAGGCCTAGACAAAACTGCCAAGTTATAACCAAATTGCTAATACATTATTTGTAGTAATATCATCTCTGTTTCTTTGCCTTCTGTTTCTGTATTCACATCTTTAGTTAAATTATCTGTTGAAATATCTTGAGATCATTATTCCTACGTTGTGCCAAAATTTTAAATACAATTGTTTAATGGGCTAATTTGTCTATTTTTTGGGCAAGTGTACATTCAGTAATATTCAGGGATTTGTTTTCATTCACAGCCATATAGTTATCTTCTTTTTTGACGCACTAGTACACATCTATGTTCACATCTCAGTGATTCTGCCGTGGATAAAAAGGTTTTTTCTTATTATGTTCCTACTATGGGAACGTTTTGCGTCAGAAGATACATTTCTTCCTTACTTCTTTGTCTCAGTTTGATTACCGTTTCAAACAAGTGAGCCTTCGCCCCTTGTCTGATGTGAACAAAATGCAGTAATGTAGACACATTTTTGTGCAATTCGTTGATTGGCCGTTGTCATCGGTCGGCCGTCTACACTTTTGGTGTGAATGCACTGTTGTTGTTGTTGTTGTTGTTGTTGCTGTTGTTGTTGTTGTTGTTGTTGTTGTTCTTGTTGTTCTTGTTGCTGTTGTTGTTGTTGCTAATCAAGTAGTATTTAAGCATGCACCCTTCGGCCTAATACCATGACAATGTTTAAAGCATCTGGAGGTTTTTAAAAGTTACGTTTTGCTTCACTATAGATCATAGTCGGTGGTTTGAACGGGGGGAACAAGTTGCCGTCGGAAATCATCCAGTTTGGAACATTCCAAGAGCAGACGTTGCACTGTTTCGTAGATGTCGTCTTGTTGAAAAAGTAACCACATTGGTGTTGTTATTTTTAAAAAAGATGAGTCTTCTTTTTCTCAAGTGAAAGAGGTAATATTTAGAAAACCTAGGCCGTGCTCGGCGAAAGCTGGCAAAGCTTTGTAATGCGTTTTATAAAATCCATATATATTGTGGTTGATTTAGATTATTACGACTGCGAAAGTAATGGTCTGGTTTATCATATTATATTTCATTTTCTTGTCAATAGGGTTGTTACAAAGAAAACAGCAGGCTGTGACTTAATCTTCCAATCAATATTATTTTTTTCTTCACCAAAAAGCTCTGTATTTGCCTATCGTGACAAATAAAGAAAATATTAGAAATATTTATCTGCTTTTTAGTTACATGTTTATGAACGCCCAGGTCATATCGTATGCCAAGGTTGTTCTGACAGTTTCAAAAGAAAATTATCGATGTTCTTTCTTATAATCATTTCATCTCTAAATGACTCAATTCACAACACAATTCCTCCGTTTATTCAGCTGGGACGTTCATCCCAAATAGCCATTCGGTTTAACCGAGAAACTTCAATATTGCTTTTTAGGCGCTTACTGGACAACGCTTATCCCCACTGTATATAATCTGCCTCTTCCGACAGCTTGATGTTCATTTGCAGCTAGGTGAACTGAGGAAGACGGGGTAAGTATTTTTCCTGAGTATGCGCTGAAGCCCGGAATCAAACTTGTAACATCGTTTCACTGAGGTCTGAGACGCCACGTTGTGTGTCCAGTATGCCTCTGTGGCCGTTAGTTTCGGCATTTCGCGACCTCAGATTTACAAAGTTCTATTTGACATTTTTTAACTGTTTTGGGTTGCTAAGACTATGAAGTCAGAAACCTTTATGGCATATCTCCTCCATCAAGATATTCAAAGAACTGCATTTGAAAAAGGTTGTCTTGGTGTGAAACTCAAAATCTTTGACGACAGACTTCTCAAAACTAGGTACTGAGCAGAAAGAACTTTGTAATTCTGAAGTAACGGTTTGTTTGTTGGAGCCGTTTTTCTTTTTCGTTTTGGCTCTTCTGAGTGTTAAAAAAGGCTGATCGGTTCATTCATGTAGATGCAAATTTTTCAGTTAGTCATCTCCCTTTTTGTTCAGAGAAAGTTAAATGACGCCTACTATATTTCTTAGGTGACAATGATTAAACGTTATTGCAGTTGCTTTTTTTTTTATTTTGTTTTTTTTAATGAACAAAGGCCATTTTTTTTTAAAATTAAAGAAAGAATTTTTTAAAAATCTTGCCTATGGTAGGGGAAAATGCCAATGTTCAATTATTGTATATTTATTTTGTAAATTGTAAACACCAATGAAGCACCAAAAAATTACTTTCATACTAATATGGCCTACTTTTAGGGCTATCTATTTCTACTGACGTGAAAGATAAAAAAGCGTTTTTGCTGAACTCAAAATCAGAGAAATTTAAATAGAACCCTCGATGTGTTCTGTGTGATTTTGTTGTTGCCAGGACATCCAAAGTCTGAAGCAAATACAGCATTAACGACAACAGCAATAATAACAACAATAATAAAAATAATAGCAAATTAAATACCCCCTCCTCCCCCCAAAAAATACCAGCTAACCTTTTAAAGCATCTAGCATCTGATCCTAGCTGTTGTATCTCTAACTAGTTTACCAATCTTTATTTGGTATTATAATAATATCATGCTGACAGAGGCTCTGCAAATGTGCTTTAAAGCTTTTGAATTTTTCCGAGCGTTTCTACTCTTCGCCCAGTCCAAAGGGGGAGATGACAATTGAATCATAGATCCTTGCTTACCAAAAAAAAAAGCAATTGTATTGAACGTTGCGTCAGTCCTCATAGTCAGTAGTGAGGGATACTGGTGTAAATGTCCATAGTGCAGTATAATCTGAACACAAAACAAGCAAGAAAACAAACGAACGAACGAGCTAACAAACAAACAATTGCGCTGGGTGCTATGAACGATATAATTCACTACTTCTTCTTCTTCTTCTTCTTCTTCTTCTTCTTCTTCTTCTTCTTCTTCTTCT
>NW_004798304.1:147379-148487 GCF_000002075.1 Aplysia californica | reverse complement strand
TTCTTTTTCTTCTTTTTCTTCCTTCTTCTTCTTCTTCTTCTTCTTCTTCTTTTTCTTCCTTCTTCTTCTTCTAACACATGAAAACTAAAATTAGGTCGAAATTTTTTCTTTCTTCCACGTACTAGCTATATGAAATTCACATTCTCTGAGGGTTTTTTTCCTCGTTAATCTAAACATTGTTCTGGCTTTTCTTCAGTGAGACAGAGTGCAGTTCCAGACTTACTGCTGGCGATAACACGACAAGTGTCCTTGACCCAGCCCCACCATGAGATATCCACTGGTCCTGGGTTGTCTTCTGACTACTGTCCTTGCAGTAGTTCAGGCGAGAAAACCGAATTGTAAGTACGGGTTCACCGCTGCTTGTTACGATAATGTTATAACCGATTAATCAAAACAACGCTCGTTAATCTTAATAAAATTTCACCTAGCTTGTTATGTTAATGTTATACCTAACTTGTTTCACCTGGAATACCTGGAGGTGTGATCCCTGACTCAGAGGTTGACGTGTAATGAAGCTCCCATATCCTTCACGGCCGCGAGCTGCCGTTGCACATTCTGCTATATCCAGGCCAGTTTGTGTATTCATAATTATCTTTAGTTAAATCTACTTCTGAAAAAATCGTGAGACCATTATTCCCGCAGTGCGTTTCAAAGTTATAATTACGTTTTGCCAATTTTGGAATAAACTTATTTAACGAGCTATTTTCTTGGTTACTTTTGCGGGTGAATATACAATATGAATTCTCGATTATTTCCATTCTCAACTCAGTGATGCCAACTCGAATAAAAAGTTTGTTTAATTATGTTCTTATTTTGGGAAAGTTTTCAGTTTGTGGCCTCATTTCGACATGGCCTATACGCTCAATCGATCTCTTCCGTTGTATTCAAGTTCGGGCCTTTTCTTGTCTCGTTAAACCCGAGCACAGTCACTTGAGTTTGCATAGAAAAAAAAGGGGGGAGGGGTTCTGTTAAGGTCTCTCTGTAGGGATGACCTCGCTGCAGCGGGTGCCGCGATAGTCATGTTCTACTGTATCGAACTACATCACTATTGGAGTGGTTCATGAAATTCGTCTCTACGCACCCTCTCTCTCTCCACACCATGTCTCTC
>NW_004798304.1:143518-146327 GCF_000002075.1 Aplysia californica | reverse complement strand
AGAAGAAGAAGAAGAAGAAGAAGAAGAAGAAGAAGAAGAAGAAGAAGAAGAAGTCGGCAGTGGAATAAAGCTGTACTTAAACATACATATTATAAAAGGAAACATCAACCTTTACATCAGTAAACAATCTTTTATTCTCTCCCACTAGACTGTAGACTTGCAGCAGACCCCGGACCCTGCAGGGCTGCCTTCCCCAGATACTACTACAGCCACAAGGACCGGTCATGTCAGCCATTTACTTACGGAGGGTGTAGCGGTAATGAGAACAACTTCTCCACTGAGTCTGAGTGTCAAGCAGCATGCGTGTGCACTCAAGGGTCAAGAAGAATCCGCCGAATCAGCTGTCCGAAACGATACTATTTCTTCAACGTTCGAAACGGCAAGTGCAAACGTTACCGCCGCCGACGAGGCCGAAGAGGCTGTACCAGAAAAGCAAATCGTTTCGAGAGCGTCGAGGAGTGCAGTTCGGTGTGTGCGACGTCGCACTGCTACTTGAGGCCGAGCAGAGGACCTTGCAGAGCTCTCAAGAGGCGCTTCTTCTACAACGTTGCCAGCGGCCAGTGCGAGAGCTTTAACTATGGAGGGTGCGGAGGAAACCGAAACAACTTCGGGTCAATGGAGGAATGTGATCAAGACTGCACCACACCCATTCAGGGAGTAAAAGACCCTTTCAATGGCCACACAGATTGTCTCCTCCCCAAAAAGACAGGTCCATGCAGGGCTCGTAAACCCAGCTTTTATTACAATACTGAGTCCGGTGAATGTGAGTCTTTCATCTACGGTGGTTGCCAGGGTAACGCTAACAGGTTCCCAACACAGGAGCAATGTTCCGAAAAATGCATTCCCAAACCGTTCAATGGCCACTCAGATTGTCTCCTACCAAAAACGACAGGTCCATGCAGGGCTTACGTCCCTAGTTTTTATTACAATTCCGAGTCTAGTGAATGCGAGTCTTTCATCTACGGTGGTTGCCAGGGTAACGCTAACAGGTTCCCAACACAGGAACAATGTACCGAAAAATGCATTCCCGAACCGTTCAATGGCCACTCAGATTGTCTCCTGCCAAAAAAGACAGGTCCATGCAAGGCTTACTTTCCTAGTTTTTATTACAATTCCCAGTCCGGTGAATGCGAGTCTTTCATCTACGGTGGTTGCCAGGGCAACGCTAACAGGTTCCCAACACAGGAGCAATGTACCGAAAAATGCATTCCCGAACCGTTCAATGGCCACTCAGATTGTCTCCTGCCAAAAAAGACAGGTCCATGCGAGGCTTATTTTCCTAGTTTTTATTACAATTCCGAGTCCGGTGAATGCGAGTCTTTCATCTACGGTGGTTGCCAGGGTAACGCTAACAGGTTCCCAACACAGGAGCAATGTACTGAAAAATGCATTCCCAAACCGTTCAATGGCCACTCAGATTGTCTCCTCCCCAAAAAGACAGGTCCATGCAGGGCTCGTAAACCCAGGTTTTATTACAATTCCGAGTCCGGTGAATGCGAGTCTTTCATCTACGGTGGTTGCCAGGGTAACGATAACAATTTCTTGACACACGAGAAGTGTACTGAAAAATGTATTCCATAAAAAAGACGAGCAAAGCGAGGCTAGACATGTGGTATGCGGTTACTTCAAATTTTAACCATTAAATTGGGCAATTAATCGAGCAGATTGTAAAATTTTCGACTAGGTGGAATCAGGTGCTCGTCAATTTTTGGGCATATGGAGTTATTGGTATCGTCTTAAAGCTTGTTCATTTGTCTTGTTTTTATTGAAAAACATACGTACCCATCTTTCTTGAATGGAAGTTGCGATATTTTGAATTGAAGGAGATTGGGGTCACCTGGTTTCAGCGGTAAAACAAGCAAGAAAATGCCGCCAAAGTTGCGTGGTTTCCGTAGCTAAAGGGTCCTTGGAAACTGAAAATTTGCATTTATAAAGAAATCAAGCAGAAATATGTTTTTAATTGGACTTAAAAGGGGTTGAGCCAGAAAAGAAAATTCCTTAACATTCACCAAACGCCCAGAAAATACTAGTTTCTTTGATTTCTCTATTTTGACGAACGCATGCTTTCACCAAGATGCCTCACCTATTATTACCCAGTAGAGATAATAATATGTGCAAGATGCTTGACGCTAAACTCTCACGTTTTTTGTTTTTGTTTTTTTTCTTTTTACATCAGGTATTTTCACTTAAAGTAAGTTTTACTGAACTGGTAGCATCACTTTTATACTGCTTCCAGGATACTTCGAGGAAGATAGGGGAAATGGACTGAAAATGTTGAAACTCTAATCGGACTGAGTGGATTAAACAATAAAGTCACGTAAATTCATGGGAAGCATAGAAAAAAATAGGAAAAAAACCAACAAGAAACTCATTAAGTGTCCTGAGGGAATTTCTTTTTTACTCCCGAGAGTTGTCAGATGTCTTAATAAATAAAGAAGATCACTAGCACAGCACGAAAGAGAGAGAAAAAATCTGTAATAATGGGCAGTTACTGTATAGGTCGTGTTTTACGATGGAAACATTTGGCTATAGAAAAACATTTTCTGTTTATCATTTTCCTTTAGTCTCAATAAAACACAATGTTTGGTTCTACTGCACTTTTATTTTTCTTATTTGTTAGTGGTACATGTGTACATACCTCCTACGTGCGCTGATGGTGAGCACTCGTGGTGTTCTACTTCTCTTTCTCTCTCTCTCTCTCTCTCTCTCTCTCTCTCTTTCGTTCTTTCTTTCTTCCTCTTTGTCTGTATGTTTATCTCACTCTATCCCTCTCTATCTCTAGCTATTTCTCTCTCTCTCTCTCTCTCTC
>NW_004798304.1:137807-141993 GCF_000002075.1 Aplysia californica | reverse complement strand
TAGATAGATAGATAGATAGATAGATAGATAGATAGATAGATAGATAGATAGATAGCATTTAGGTAGCGCAAATTCCTGCTCAACAGCAAGCTCTATGTGCTTTGCAATCTACAATAATTTATAATTATCCCTGCAGACCTGATAGCATTCTGGAACAACCTCAACTTCTTGGGAGGCATACAGTGCCTGCGGCCATTTTATAGGCGCTAAAACACTAACATGCTGACAAGATTTTTCGCTGTATATCGCCTGGTAACCATTCCCACCAGGATGAAGTAAAAAGTACGTATAAAGCGCCCTTCCCATGTGAACCTCCTCCTCCCATCCCCTCCCCCCCCTCCCCCTCATAGTTTTGCTTTGGGGTAGCATAGAATAACACTTGCCGTGTAGTGACACTGCATATCGTAAGAGTCGACTACAGAGGTTTCCTGAAAAGTGCCAGTTTGCGCAGGGCCAACTACCTAACCCAGTAAAAACGGAAAATTATAGAAACACGAACAAAAACGCCTTATTATTTTTCCACCTTGGGAGACGGTTGAGCTTCTGCATCAGCAGGAACAATGATAATGAAGGGCAGCGGACAGAGCCGAAAGGACTCTTTTGACCCGAAACTTTCTCTTTCGATCCAGTCTCTACGGGTTGCGTCACGGAATGTTCGCACCATGTTTGAAGTAGGAAAGAGTCCTTAAGTGGCACTAGAGATGAAGACATACAGGCCTCACATACTAGGAGTCGGCGAAACCCACTAGATACAGTCTGGACATAAGCAGCTCAGCTCGGGGGCACATAGTATTGTATTCTGGACAGGAAAACAAGCACCATGCAGAAGGAGTTGGAAATTTTTTGAATAAGTATACCCAGAAATCATTCACAGGATGGGAACCACACGGGGAGAGGATCATCATGGCTTCGTTCACTACATGGAGCAAGAGCATCAACAGAACATAACTCAGATCTGCGCCCCAACTAACGAAGCTTTGGGTGAAGACAAGGATGCCTTTTACAGCCGGCTCCAGCGGGGTCATCGACAAACAACCACGGAAGGATGTCAACATCAAAATGAGAGATGCTAATGCCAAGATTGGTCTGGACAATATAGGTTTTGAGGGAATTATGGGACAACTTGGCAGTGGCGGTGGGTAGTGAAGGGCTCACGGGCTTGAGCCCTTACCCCCTCCTCACCCGCCACCCCCAACTCTATCTCAAAGTAAATGAAAGTTTCTCCATAATGAAATACGCAGTTGAAACCGTTATGGCCGCACGCAATGAACACAGAGTGTTCGACTTGGCGGCTTGCTCGCTTATCCAATCACTGTTGTCGCTGCTTACAACTATAGTAACCTAACAGCCAATCAAATGTCTTTAGGGCTCAGCAAAATTGAGCCCTTTTCCCACAGTCGTCCTCAATGAAACTCTTCTTGTAAAAGGATAGAAGACTGGGGAAAAATTACACTGTACCGAGGGCTCACGCTCTCCTAGCCCTGACAATGGGGTGAAAGTTTACGACTCACTTTCCCCCACTGACACAGATACCTATGCGCTGATTGGTTCTTTGTTGGGTGCGTTGAACTTTCTCGACTACACGGCCTAATCCAGCTCATGGAAGTATTATGTTTGAAGTGCTGTGTGTGCATGTTTGTGTTTGTGCCGCTGAGATTTAACAGTTATAAATCAGGTCGAACTACTTGTAAGGCAACTTTTTCATCACACAAAAACTAATTAGATGAAATTTGGAAGTTAATCGACTTCGTCCCCACCATCAACAAGAATTTAACTAAGAAAAAAGAGTTGGAAAACATAGGGAACTCTTCCCGTTTGAATGATTCTCAAACTGCCGTGGCTCAACATGAGTATAGAAAAATAATAACTTGCTATTTGGTGGTAAACTATTGGAAGCAACCTAAGCCCCACCCAAATTTTGATCCACCCACCGCCACTGCAACATGGCTTGGGACAAATAAATAAGAACGGTGAGCGATTTGCAAATATCTGTGCTTTCAACAGTTTTGTCATTGGAGGCTCCATGGTCCCATAAGAGGACCCACAAGGCTACTTGGGTATCACCGGATGGAGTGACAGAGAACCAGACCGATCATTTTTGTATCTCATGTAGGTTTAGACGATCACTGGAAGATGTCACAGTACAGAGAGGGGCAGACGTTGGATCGGATCATCATCGGCTGTTAGCAAAACTCAAGCTTTGTCTTAAAAAGCATGGGACCAGAACGGGAACCAAAAGAATGAAGTTTCAAGTAAGTCTGTTAGATGGACACAAGAAAGAGGCGTTTCAATTACAGTTGAGAAACAGATTTCATCCCTTGGCGGATCTTGGTGAAGAGGACATGGAGGTGGAGAGACACTGGACCAAGGTCAAAGAAGTCTTTACTTCAACATGTCAAGAAGTGCTCAGTGAGAAGAAATTGGAGCATAAAAACTGAATAGCCAACGGTCATTGGAGTTGATTAGGATTAGAAGACAATTGAAAGTAGAGACAAATGTAAGTAGAACCCTGGAATCAAAAGCGGACGCATTGAAGCAGTTCAGGACAACACATAAAGATGTAAGGAGATCACTAAAAAAAACCAAAAAAACAAGGGGTCATTCATGAACAGGCTGGCGGAGAGCCCAGAGGAGGCAGCAGGATGAAGGCACGTACGAATCCTCTACCAGACTACAAGGACTTTCGCTGGAAAATATGGGAAACCAGAAGTAACAGTAAAGGACCAAGAGGGAAACCCCATTTTTGGGAAGAAATCTCAGTCGAAACAAAGGGTAGAGCAACAGCAGTCTCCTGAACAGACCACCACCAAGTAACTCGCCAAACATCATGCCAGCAAGAAATGAGTTACTAATCGTCTGTGATGCTTCATCAAAACAAGAGATTATGGATGCCATCATGAAACTGAACAAATATAATAAGCGGCCAGTCGTGATCAGATTCCACTTGAAGCCCTAAAAACAGATGCCAATGTGACGGCAGACCTCCTTCTCCCACTGTGTACCACGATCTGGAATGAAAGCAAGTTCCCAAAGGATTGGAAAGAAGGACACCCTGTGAAGCTTCCTAAAAGGGGGATCTCGGCAACTGCAACAACTACGAGGAATCAGTCTTCTCTCAATACCAGGTAAGGTCTTCAACAGAATCATTCTGGAGAGAAACAAGTTTGCAACGGATCCAAGACTTCAGGATGAACAGGCAGGTTTTCAGAAAAAAAATCGGTCAACCGTGGACCAGATTGCTACGCTGAGGATCATAGTGAAACAGTCCCTGTAGTGGAACTGTCAGTTGATCGTCAACTTCCTTGACTCTGAGAAGGCCTTTAACGGTATAGATCGAGTAACACTATGGAAGATACTGAGACATCACAGAATCCCACAGAAGTTGTTGGACCTCATCAAGAGCATGTATGAAGAGACAATAATTTGCAGGGTTGTACATGGTGGCCAGCTCACTGACAGCTTTGAAGTATAGACCGGCGTGAGACAGGGATATTATCACCTTCCTCTTATCTTGGCAATCGACTGGTAGATGAAAGAAACCCCCAGAGGACAAAGAAACGGCATGCAGTGGACCCCATGGACACAGTTGGGCGATCTGGACTTTGCAAATGACTTGGCGCTTTTGTCACACACCCAGGAACAGATGCAAGCAAAGACCATAATTTTAAATAGCCTATGAGAGTCTGTTGGATTGAGGATCCATCGTGGAAAGTCAAAAGTCCTAGGATAGATGCACTACGAAAGGAACGGATAACAATAGAGGGAAATGCATTAGAAGACGTCGAATCCTTCTGCTAACTTGGCAGTGTACTTGACAAAGAGGAAGGAAAAGGCAATGAAATAAAGTCCGGTATCGGAAAGGCACAGGCTGCTTTTATTTCATTGAATAGGATTTGGAGAACCAGGGATATCTCACTACGAACAAAGCAGAGGATCCTCAACTCAAATGTGAACTCAGTCTTGTTGTTTGGGTTTGAAATATGGAACGCGTTTCAGACTTACAAAAAGAGGATCCGTGTTTTCTTGAATAAGTGTCTAAGGAAGTTACAGAGGATCAGAAGGCTAGGTGCAAAACATGCCCTTACATGACAGAAACCAACCATGTAGAGGGACCTCTCTTCAAAAAAGTTCTTACAGATAACATCAACTGCGAAACTAAAAATGTAATCTACTTAATAACATGCAA
>NW_004798304.1:86361-135409 GCF_000002075.1 Aplysia californica | reverse complement strand
ACTTTAGAACAACAACAACAACAAAAACAACAACAAGAACAACTCCACACCAAAACACACGCTCTAAGTTTTATGTTTCTTGCGTTATAAATTTCTCAATGTGAGTGTGTATGTGTCTCCGCCCCCTCCCTCCCCTCTTCCATTCCGTCTCCTTATCTCCCTTTTTTTAGTTGTATCTCTCTCCCTTTGGCTATATTTATTATTATTAAAATGTGTAGAAAAGAAGGCTGGAAGTTTGTTAAAGAGAAAAGCAAGAGATGAAATACTCAAGTGACTGCGCATATAATAATATTATTGTTGTGCAATTAATTTAAGGTCTTGCACGCACTAAAGCGCATTCGGTAAAGTTTAATTTTACAAGAAGAAATCAGGCCTTTCCGGAGAATCAAAACATGGCAACCAGTTCATGTCAAACAAATAACTGAATGACAATACAAGACAACAAAATATTATAGAAAAGCAGGGAAGATGGGTACAAGTACAATTATTATTTTGATGAATTTTGATACACCAAATAAAAGTCACTACGGAATCTATTGTGTTTTTAACTGCTGCCTGCATCTAAATAGAGATACCGGTAACTTACAGTTGTCTCATCTTGCCCCAGATTTTGAAAGCAATGCAGATATACAATCTTGCATCGTCATAATAATCATTATAATTTCAAAAGTTGCTGTACAATTAATTGTAGAAATTTCCAGCTCTCCTAAAGGAGAGAGATAAACCCCATGCATTTTGATAATCATGCTTAGGCCTATGTATTATGTGTTCAACATGCGACGGCAACAGATTGTTGTTAATGAATCTATGCCCAAGGCATTATTGCCCCACGTAACAGTTGCTAATTGTAAGCCTTCAAAACTGCACACTTTCCATAACAAATATACTGCTTCTTTGTTTGAACCAAGATGGTGATTACTGAATACTGGGGTGTGCTCAAGAAAAGGAAAAAGAAAGAAGGAATTAGCTGTCTCGATGTTTTGCATAGAGTTATCTCCTTTTTAAACCTAGTGCCTAGTAGCCAAAGACAAGGTATGTCAGTGGGTATACATGTACTCAGTCTTGGCTGTAGTGTAAATCTATGGTGTTTTGTCAAAATGCCTGCTCAATCTGGAGCATCGAATAGATCAGCTGCTTCTGGGTTGTCGGACATGGTCACCACTGAGTAACCTAGCTGATGTAAACATCCCAACAAAGAAATTATAGCGTGGTCACGAGGTTTGTTTTTGCAAGGAGCCATCCGTTGATGTAAACATGGTCAGCCTAGCGAACAATGCCGGCCATTCTGGCGTAAGTATATCTAATTTGTCTTGTTTCGATGAGTGCATCCGAACCAGAGTAGATCAGAGTTTAGATCTAGAAAACTCACACTTCTCATTTAGAGTAAGTAGTAAGGCCACCCTATAAAATAAATGCCATATTCAATTATAGCGCAGGCGAGTCTTTTGGCTATTCTCACCCGGTGTGGCATTCACCGTTATAGCCTAGGCCAACCTGTGTAGCGTTCACCCTGAACCACAGAATTCTAGGTGATAACAGAATTGTAAAATTCTGTGCCGTGAACAAACGTTCCATTACTGCTGTTAGCCTAAAAGTAAAAGCGTGTAATTTTGGGTTCTTTTTCGGTAGTTCCCACCCCCCTTATTTGAGCCTAGATCTACATCGAGATCTATATATGTTTGATGCGCGGCGATCTAAGATATCAAACCTAACAACTGCAAAACATCAAATTTTGGTAAAATTCAGCCTACTCTTGGCTCTTGGGGCCAAAACCCGCGAATAACAAGTGCAGGGTGGGAACTACTGAAAAAGCGCCCAATTTTGTTTGTGGGCAGTGGAGAGAGAGAGAAAGAGAGAGAGAGGAGTAGTGCGAGAACTTCCGGGAAAAACAAAATGGCTTTGTTCATCTGATCCAAGACCAACTTTAACTTCTGCTGTCTTTCGTCGTGTTCTTTTTATCTCTTCCTCCTACATGACCAAGAACATCCTGATAAGCATATTCCCTGGGTTGCCCCTGGCTGGGGCAAAGGGTCTACCGAGTTTTTGCACTGCCGGAGTGTGGTATTAAATTGCTACTTTAAGATAAAACCGATAACTCCATGGTCTATATATGCCCTAGATTCTAAAATTGACGAGCGCCTGATTCCGCCGCGTCGCAACACATAGATCTATATTAAAATGACAGCAGAAGAATCAGTTTGGATAATCAGCAACCAATTAGTAAGTCATGCTGAAATCGATAGATCTAGATCCACCATGTTCCATGCAATTTACCGATCCGCGCAATCTTAAGTAATTGCGCGGCCCTCTTAAGATTGCGCTGCCCGTTTTTACGATAGTATAATTGCGCGGCAATCTGAAGATTGAGTTAATATTTTATATTTTTTAATTTTTTTGTTTTTTTGTACACTTCCATCTTTATTCTTTTAACTCACTTACCACTGGGCCCTTTCACAAGTCACAAGCGTTTAAAACTGGCGTTTTTGGGAATATTTTGAACAATAAACCACCACAACTCTCAGAATTACCCAAGATTGTAATTATTTTTTGACACATTAAAGTAACATTCAAGCTTAATCTAATAAAAAAAACTAAAGTTGTCTAAGTCTAATTAATTTGTATGATTTTTTAAAAATTGGCATGAATTTGATTTTCCGAAAAATTTCCAGAGACGTGACAGGTAGAATGAAATTCACTACAACAACAAAAAATTTTAAAGGTTCAAAGTGTTCTGTTTTGATTTGTATGCATATGTGAGTGTTTGGTGAAAATATAAAAGCTGGTCTGGGCGTTGAATCAGACCCATGCACTGAATTACATGAGACAGATTTCCGGAACGACGTTGGGATTTCGTTACGCGAACAACAACACCTGTACTAGTGCAAGATCTAGCCCTAAAACTACGACTCGGGCCATGTTCGGGTACATACTAACTATCAGACAAATCATATTCTGAGAAACTAGAGTCTAGAACTAGTAAAACGTACAGAAGTGTATATCGAAAACGGCGAAATTATGTGATTCTTGTTCATGCGACCATTACTACGACGCGACTGTCAGATTACTATCAGCTGTATAGGAAAAAACACAGCGCGAGTTCCGGTCAGTTCAACCCAAGTTGGGGTGACTGTCCTTCACCTTCAATACTTAAAACTGCCGGCCCCAGGGATACGAAACGAAGTCTAAGTAGCTCAGGCCTGGCCAAACAAGGGTACGAGGCGGGTCACGCGATCCTTGCGTGATTTGTGGAGCGAAATTCCAAAGTTGATCACGCAGGGCTTACGGTCTGAAGTGAGTGAACTCACATCAAGGAACACTCACATACATTTTCAAAAGTGTAAAAATATGAAAATTAAAATTAACATAAAACTGAAGAGCTCACAAAAATGATACAATGTCAGGTGTCAAACTCAAAATTCACAAAGTTGACTGCAGTGCAGCCCCAGAGAAAAGCTTTTTAAAACTCTTTAGAGACGCGCCCACTTTCTCTTTCTCGATACCCTGGGATCATCCATAAACAGCTCCAAAACTTCTTCTGTCCGCATCAAACCATGTCCAAGGCTGTTAAAATCCCACTGAAAGTGGTACTTTAGTTGGTGACCGAGCCCCGGTCTGACCTCCCGCGCGAAGATAATAAATCAGTGTCAGTCGGCCACTCCCGCGCTTAACAACCGTGACGATAGCGATGCCGGCCGCCGTGCCTGTGTAACTCGGTTCTGGTAATTCATTTTCGCTCCAGAAATCTCACTGGTGTTATAGCATTTACACACTTTGCAGTACAAGTGTTTTATTCATCTAAAGTTGCATTTTAAATTATATTCCATTTTGGAGTTAATTATCTCAAAAGCCAAACCCACGATTTTCTCAAAATTTCTGTGCTTCACTTGAGACAGCAATACTTGAACTGTGTGAGCAAGTGTTATTTGTGCAAGGCGAATGTGTGATTTTATATGATTTTTTTTAAAAGGGTACCCCTCCCCTGTGATTCCCTCGGACGTGATCTTTCATTTCTCTTCTTAACTTTAGAATCGCGCTTTATCTTTCCAACATTTCTCTATTTGATCTTAAAGAATGTTTTAGCCCAGTTAAGAAATGGAGAAACATACAGAGGATTCGCATTTTCAAAAGCTGCGCGAACATTATAGGACTTGTGGTGGCAGAATATTGCCAGGCACGCACTAAGGCACTGAAAAGGCGACCCCTGCAGTGTTATAAATTTTTCGTCAGACATTTTCTTGGCCTCTGGTGTTAGCATTACAATGGACTCACTGACAGTACATTCAAAAACCATCTGCACAGTTTGTGTGGACAAGATAAGAATTTAAAGAAACATTGCTATCAGGGCACTATAACCGCCTGCTTTTTCTGAAAGTACTCTTGATGCTCGTTTACTCTACAGTTTACACCTCCCACTTATAAACATTGAACACGGTAAAGTAGCACCACCATACTTGCATTTTGTTCAGGGTGTTGTTTTCAACCACCATCGTTTGCTAGAGGCAGCAAAACACACAATAGACATTAATACAGCTAAGTGAGCAATCAGAGGAAGACTATAAAGGAGTTTAGTTGTCACTATACATTATGGCAAAAACTGGAGCCGTGGGGATCGAGGAACTAAATGGGGAGATTAGACATTTAGAAGGTTGCGTAGTACTTTCTGACTCTGAACAGGAGAGAATTGACTTTCCAGAGCAATTGACGGAGAAAGAAGACAGGTTGTCTGAGTTAGAGCATGAACCCCTTAACCCTGTTCTGGCCCTATCTGTTCTCATTTAGACACCATACTAGACTCACACAACGTCACACCGCAGGCACATCACAGCCGCTCTTTCATTGGCAATCACTGCCGCAAATATATAATGAGTCGCATAAACAACGCATTTAGGGGCATTCGCATCCACATCTCACACAGCCAACCAGTGTCAAAAGACAGACTACCACACATTGACATATGTATCAAAACTTACATGTCATTATACAGGAGACACTTTAGTGAAAAGGTACTTCCCGAACACCACATTCTAGAAAACCACTGCATCCCATGGATACAGACATATGGGTTTGGTTTGGCTTTACATGGGGAACAGGGTGGTGAACGTATCCATGCTTCTGTGGCAAAGCTAGAGAGAAAAGGAGCTGGGATACGTAATATCGAACCACTGCTGAAAGTTGTAATGCAATCTCAGCACCTCATGCCAAATTCAGAACTATTATCCAACGTGCCTCCGACAAAGAAAAAAATGTGATACTGCAATCAACTCTTCACTTCTCCAAAACTGTGGACGTGGCACAAAAACAACTAAGTGAGTTTTAATATTTGACTATTTCTGGTGTATTTTATGTGAATTTGAAACATTTTTTGGGGTTTCGTCTGACTGAAATATTGATTTAAAAATCTACACCCCCCCCCCACCAATGGCAATGTTAGAAAATGAGCCATTTTTGGAACGCTATATATATTTATCGTTATTTCATACAATTTTGCATCTTTCTCAGTAAGTGCAGAAGTTCCCTCTTGTTCCAAACAGGCAAAACAAAATGATGGCAAAGTCACCGATCGGCATATTTTGCGAGTTTAATTGTCCTAAGAATGAAATTAACAACGCTGTCAGCAGGACACGTTGAATTTACCTGGCCACGAGTTCATGACCCGCTACCGGGGTCAGATTACAAAATGTGGCGCACTCGCTGCCTGCGAACTAAAGTACCGCTTCCTAACAGCCGTGTCGTCGCCTGGAGCTTGCAATTTTGGATGGATACTGCGACATTTCGTGCGAAGCAATGGGCTAAAAACAAACGCCATGCAAAGCTATCCTAATTCGAAAGCAAGGATAAGGAAATCAACCAAATTATTTATCCGCTGACACGGCGATACGTCTTCAAAAAGTTTATAATGCGCTAACTACGCTCAGGGCGCTGTGAACATAGCCTGCAAACTACGTTCACGGAGCCGTGAAAGTAATCACTGCGTTAAAATTACCAAAGTGGAGGAAAAATTACTTTCGATGTCATTGTTTCAATGAGTGCTTGATTTCACCACATGATATCTCACAAATGTTTTATATTTAGATTGTGTGCGCTTTTAGGTATTAAAGTAAGATTTGACCCTCTGATTTCCATGATTAGGCATTGTTTTCTGTTATTTAATTCTGCTCTGTTGTAACACGATCAATTTGTTATTAAATTATTTAAAAGTTAGTTATTATACTTTCACTCCTGTTTCAGGCTCAGGTATTGTATAATATAGCACTTTCCTTATTTGTTAAAAATTTGTTTTACTTGAATATTGATTGACTTTATGTCCGTCGCAAATTATTTGTTTTTGAAATATATCATCTGATGGGGGGGGGGGGGGGTTGTATTCCAACTTGTTTTATTAAAATTTTTATATCAGTTTTAGTGGCCTTATGTGTGGTCTGCAGTATTAACTCTTTGAAGACACACCACTTTCATTTTCTCGATACCCTGTGACGCACCTTCTTTGCCCGTTTTACCAGGTCACCTTTTTTTTTCCTATCAACAGAACAAAAATCACACTTACACCACTAAAAAGTATTATTTCTCTATTTTTCTCTTATACCAATCAATCATACTTTCACAATACCAGTCTTACCTTGATCAAGGCTGCTAGATCACTATAGTTGCCTTCAAAAGGAAACAAAATTGACGAGATGAGACTTGGGGGTCTGGTAGATCTAGATCTACCAACCAATGGTACAGGTTCATCATCACTATCTTCTGAACTTTCTTCTTCTAACTCTCAATCGAACTGCTCATCTCTGCCATCGTTCTACAACTCCAAAGTTTCTTCAGTCCGCATCACACCACGTCGCCTGGAGCTCGCCATTTTGGATAGATGCTGCGACATTTCGTGCGAAACAATGGGCCTAAAATAAACGCCTTCCAAGCTATCCTAATTTGAAAGCAAGTTAAGGAAATCATAGGGTTTTAGACGAGCTTTCCAATGATATAGGGGTCGTCCACCTTAGACCACTAGTTTTGCAAATAAACATGTTTAAAATCGTCAGCTGATTATCCGCTGATACGGCGACCGGTGAGTTCCCCTAACAGCGGATTATCCGCTCACGCGTCTTCAAAGAGTTAAGTACTTCAGTTTGACCGTCAAAAGCAGTGCGCCTGTGTGGGGGACTGAATGTACAAATCTGTGTACGTGCTTGTTTTGCAATTAAGTTTGAAATTTTCAAAAATAATTGATTTGTGACGGTTTCAGTTTTCATAAAAATTGTCATTTGTGTGATAATATAGTGTAAAGCGCATAGAGCCTGCTGTTGAGCGGGGATATGCGCTATACAAATGCTATCTATTATCTTCTATTATTATTATTATTAGCAACGGGAAACACAGCTGTTTGGCCCTCAAAGCTAGTGTGTCTGTTTGCCGGGCGGAGGGAAAGAAAAAAAATCATAAGAAATGTCTGCCTCGGTCGGTCGTGGGTGCTTTATTGTCGGACTTCAATTAAAAAATGAAATCCATTACCTTGTGCCTTTGTGACTGTTTATGTTCTCTGTTTTTTTTAATATTCACCACCCTGTGTAACTTTTTTATATTCGTCTTGAGGGACAGCAGCACTTCCAGAAGAGATGCTGTTGAGCAAAAAACAAGCATGGAACTTCCTTTATAAGGCTAGCAAAAAGAAGTGAATAAAGATACCGAAACGTTTCTGGTGAAATTTAAAATGGAAAATGACAGCAAACAAAAGTTATTAGAGAAATCTGAAGGTCACTCGTTACCTTATTGCATGTACCTGGATCCACTAGTCTAAATAAAACATTCCATACGAGTACGAGGAAATTTGAAGGCAATCTTCCAGTCTTAAACGTCTTATTTACTTTTGCGGGATTGTGGTAATAGGGCGTAAGGCTAATTTGCTCAATTTTTTACAATTTTAAAAAAAATTATTTTATGTCTGAAAATGTATTTTTATTGTTGATGAAATAAGTTATCTTGCTCACTTTTAGTGGAAGGTGTGGCCGTTTGCTGTTTATGGCCCCATCGAAGTGGTCTCCCAATCGGAAAAGTTTGCTCATCCCTGTTGTAGTCTGTAACATCCACTACTGTGAATTTTGAAGAAGAAGAGCCCCTTGTTGGCTTGTTAAGTTTAGATCTTGTAGTTTGGTGTGTGCTTTGAACTGAATACAGGGCATTGTAGATTTGTTTTTGATGGTTCTATTGGTTAACGTATTATTTATTTTGAAATAGTATGTAATGTGTAAAAGTGTAAGCAGTTTCTGTCTCTCGGATACAGGGTTACTTCGGCTTTTCTGATGATCGTCCGACCATCAATTCGATGGGCTCAGACGATGAGCTCATTGTGGATCATATTGAGCTGGTCTCGGGCCATGAGATGGTGCACAAACCCATGAGGACCACATGGGCCATTTGGCTGGCAAAGATTCTTTATGTAAGTAGTTCACTATTTAGTTCGCTCATCTGTACACTGTTATTGTAATCAAATTCAATAAATAATCCATTCTTTAAAAGTAAAAGGGATAGTGGCTTAAGTGCTTTTTTTTCCCTCTATCATTTCAACTTTCTTCTGCATCTGTTTTCAATTATTGTTTTTAGAACAGGAGTATCAGTTTTTATTATTTTTTTTTTTTAAAGCGCAACTGACCTTATCTTGTCACTTTAATAGCAGTTCTAAACATGAACGGCTCTTCCCCTCTGGACTCTGTCATAAGCCTGAGCTGTGTGAGTATCCAGAGCAACACTTTGACTAAAAGGTGCATATATGTGTCACGATGCGGTGGAATCAGGTGTTGGTAAATTTTTGGGCTTTGTGAATTATTGATATAATCTTACAGCCTGTTCATTTGTCTATCTTTTGATGGAAAAAAAATACCATCTTGAAAAGAAGTGGAGATATTTGCGATTGAAAGAGATGTGGGTTGCCTGGTAAAATAACCGAGAAAATGGCTGCCAACGTTTGATAACTTTCATAGCTTGAGAGTCCATGGAAACTGAACATTATCATTTTTGTGTCTTTAGCCAACATTTTTCAGGGATATACGCTTAGAAATGTGTTTTTAAATGGACATAAAAGGTTTTGAGCCAAAAAACAAAAATTCTGTAAAGATTTTCAAAACGGCATGAAAATGCCAATTTTCTCCGATTTCATTATTCTGACTAGAGCCTGATTTCACTACGATGTTTCACATATGGGAAAAACTTGTGGGTCATGTTAAAAAGTGGCTGCAAAATATCCTCATGTTGGCCGCATGTTTAAGACCTCTCATTAAGAAGCAGGTATCAGCTGTCAATGCATAGGATGATCTTGGACTCATGAATAAAATGGTCTGATATTGATGCTTGTTTGCCACCTGTGTATAAAATGGTTAACCTGTATTTTTCTGTGTTTCCATTCCCTGTCAATAGGTATTGTTGGGCGTTTCCGCGTATGTGGTTCCCATTGTCTGCTCCAACTGTACGTGTGGCGAAGACCCAATTTCCCTGACGCTCTACATCCATGGCGGGATGTGGTTCATCCTGCTCCTGCTCGATCGCTTCCTCCATCAGAGGCACGACAAGAGCCGTCTGCAGGGCTACCTCGAGTTTTACCGCAAAACCAGGAACATCAGACGTCTTCCTTTCATGATCAACTCCTGTGGTACGTTGTTTGGCTCTGCTCAGCAGGAGCACGTAAATTCATCTTTGCAATATTCTGTTAAGTGTACAATTTGTGTGGCGTCAATAGTTAGTGGTAAGGCTACCGGACTAGTAAGCCTGAGATTGCGGGTTCGGGGGGGGTTCGAGCCGCAGGCAGACGTCACGTCTTTGGGTCACTTCTCCCAGGTGGGAACGGGTACTCGGCCATTGACATTGAAAGATCTTGTCAGTATGTTTTTTAGCACCTATGAATGGCAGCCTGCACTGTTTGCATCCCAGGCTAGGGTAATGATATAGTTTGTAAAATGCATAATAACTAATTTACACTATACAAATACTTTCTATTATTACCTGCCATATGGAGGAAATATCGATCTATCTGTCCATCTGTGTTTGTCACACATGTGTGTTATAGCGGCTATGTCAGGTTATATATCTCTTCAATTGCTCTGACAATGGCCCACCATTACCATGTCATAGAACAAGGTAAATGTACCAATACAAGTTCCAAGTTCGGCAAAGAATGAAAATTTTGTCGAGAAAAAACATGCAAATGAGTTGGGGGGGGTTAATTTTTACTAAATTGTTATTTGAAAAGGCGTAGTCCATTATCATGGCACATCTGCAGTATTTATATGTTTATGTTTGAAGCTTAATATTTATTTTGGTGTCACGTCATGAATGAGTCAGAGTGAATCAGACAGTAGAAAAGGATGTTGTTGGCGTGTGTGTTCAGTAAAATTGTTCGTGGGTTGTTGGATGGTACTCTGATATGGTTTGCCCCTTCCTTTGTATCAAAAAATTTATCTTCCTTATCTCCCCTCCTCTTTTTTTTTTTTTTTTTTTTGTATCTTACTCTCTAGTAACACCTCTAATCTTCAGCACTATTATTACCTGTATGTATTGTAAGTGCCATAAAACTCGTACTAAAACTAAAAGTCCTTTGTGTCGGAAATGGCCTAGAATGAATTTGTGTCTGCAGCCAACGCCATAATGGTGGTTATGATCAAGGTTCTGGACAGCCACTGTAACCCTGACACAGGCCGGTGCCTGTTCCTCAACAAGACTCGCTACATCCAGATACTGGTCAGCATTGAGTGTGCTGTAGCCTTGGTGGTGTTGTTTGTCTACTTCGGTAAGTTTTCTTGTCTCGTCTTGTTTTGGACATTGGCTACTCTCTTGCATAAATGTGTCAGATACTTATGTTGACACAAGGCTGATGAATATGTTCACTACCTTTCGCCATGAGAAATTATGAAAATGTGAATATTAACGTGACCAACACCATTTTCGAAGTATGGCTGAAACTCATACTTTCATATAGAAAGGTGAGGCACATTCCATTTTTTTATGCGACGAAAGCTGCAGACCTTTTTTGATAAACCACGCACAAAATCAAGTTCTTTCTTCGAGTCACATGACTTCTCTTGTGATTGATGAAAGTTTGTCAGTGTTTCTTTCCCTTCCCTATCATCGTGGCGTGAATATGTTGCCTTTTGTCAGAAAATGTGTGAAAGTTTTCATCGATTTAAAGGATAAGAATCGAAAATGGGTTTCTTCAATTAGCAAAAGTCAAAGTCTTAACCATGTTTGCTCTAAAACTGAAGTTATTCCTGATTATTCAGTAAATGGATGTCCCGTTTTGTCCGGAAACTTCATATACATGACTGTCAAATCTACTCCTGTAACTACCTGTCTAAGACAGTCATCTGTACAGATAACCACTTCCCACTTTGTATTTTGTTCTAAATCATGGCACTGTCCAGGAAGACCACCTGTCATCTAACTTTATCATTTTTCTTCTCACAGTGGGTGGTTGTCTTGAACAGGTTCTGTTGTACATCCTGAGAAAGAGGGCTATGGATAATTATGTTCATGTGAAATATCATTCTGGTGATTTTGTGTTAAGTTTGTATAAGTTTCTGTGGCAGTGAGTGGATTAACCCCCCGGGGTGGTGCTAATGACTGAAGTGTCTTTAGGCCATTCCCAAAGGGTGGGACATATCTAGAATCTAGAGTTCTAACTTATGCACTGTAGAATTGTAATTGTAAACGGGCTAATTCATCAATATCATGCTCACAACTGTGCCTGAACTGCAACAGGGAACTGCTGCTTTTTCTTTCCTAATCCTTACTATCGTCATTTCTCCTCTACTTCTTTTGTATGTTTGTCACACTCTTGTGACCTGCTATTTCCGGGGTGCCTTGATAGTCGAAGCAGAGTTTGTGCTGTTGAAGCTAGATAGGTTAACAGAGTAAGTCTGATTCCCTGTAAGGACTTTTCTGTTGACATCCACCCCTTGGTGCTCATATGACCTTATGCGGTTGCGAGCGCCATAAAACCTCTACTAAGACTAACTGAGTGGGTTATGAGAGTATAGAGGAAAGCAAAGGGAGAGAAGAAGAAAAGTTGTGAGTTTGTGGACTAGTAATCAATATTCATTTCTGTTAAATGCTACTCGTGTGAATTTTTCGCTGTGAGATCAATTGATGTCTTTCACTGTCGTTGTCATCCTGAAAATAAGCCTTTCCTTCCATTTTTTGCCTTATGTATGTAGTATAGGGTTTTACAGCCTTAATTAACATGTGCATCGACAAGGTGGAATCGGACACTCATCAATTTTTTGGGCATATAGAGTTGTTGAGATGAAATAAAAGCTTATCTATTTGTCATGCTTTTGATAAGGAAAAAAAACACATCTATCTTGAATAGTGTGGCATTGGTAGCCCAGTGGTTAGGCTCTCGGACTTGCAACCATAACACCTCGTCAGGGGCCCTTGGGAAAGGCACTTTACCCAAATTTTCCTCACTTCATCCAGGTGAGAAAGGATACCCAGCTATAGACAGCGAAAGATCTTGTCAGTTTGTTACTGTTTCAGTGCTTAATTGGCTGCTTGCACTGCATGCTCCCCTCAAAGCGGGGAATATTTTTGAGTGATATAGGGTCTGATGGGATAATAATATAGTGTAAAGCGGATAGAGCTTGCTGTTGAGCAGGGGTATGCACTGTACAAATACTATTTTTTATTATTATTATATTTGAGAATGAAAGAGGCGAGGGGTCTCCTGGTGTGAGAGGTAAAATTAGCGAGAAAATGGCTGCCAAAGTTTGCCGACTTCCTAAAGCTTCAAATTTACCTATTTTGTGCAGACAGAAATGTGTTTCCAAAGGAACATAAAAGGTGATGAGCCAGAAAAACAAACAAAAAAATTTAGTAAATTCTATAAAATTGCCCTTAGGTCAGAAAAGTGTAGGTATCTTTGATTTCAATATTTTTATAAGCACCCGATTCCACCATAATGAAACACATGTTATAATAACCCCACTGTGGCTCAGACTTGTTTCCATCTATTATTTCTGTCTGCCTGTTTTGTTTTTTGTTGCTTTTTCCCTTTGTAAATGACCTTTACCGGGTCGATGTTCTTCTCTTTTACAAACTCACAAAACTACATTAAATACTCATTATTGTGTCCGTTTAATTCTCTTTGCCAAAGCAAAACGAATCAACAAAAGTAAGTGTGGTAAGTTGGCGAGTACTCTGGTGTGGTTTGCTCCTTGTTTCCAATCAAACATCTATTTTATCTTTCCTCCTCCTTTTGTTTGTGTTTATTACTTTCTTGTAACGCCTAATTGTGTTGCAAGTGCCAAAAATCTCTGACCGAAACAAAATTGAATCCCCATTATTTATTCAATGTACTTTTCTGTACTTTAAAAAACTGTTTTGTGTGTCTGTTCAGCGTGGACGGTCAAGTTCAACAGTAAGAAGGCTTTACCGGACGTCCACCAGGAGGAGCTGATGACCAGCTTTGTCAACACGGCCACTGACCTGGGCTACCGGTGGGTTGTATGGGATAATAGTGATAATAATTATAATTACAGCTCATCCGTCATTGTCTGACGTATTGTCAGTGGAGAATATTTCTCCAGTATAATAGAAGAATTTGAAGAATTAACATATTGAAGACTGAAAAGAATTTTTTTCCAAAGCTGATGTTGTGTCAATGAACATTTGTTTAAGTCACTTGGTGTCAGGTTTTGGGAAGGCTGTGCTTGTTGGCCTTCCGTGGCGAGGAAACATTTGATAATTTAAATGTGAACTCAACCGACGTAAGAAACATCCGGGTTTGCGTCTGAATGGGCTCCAAAATTTTCTCATTCTCTCTTTTGCCGTGATGAAAGACCAAATGACATACCCTTAAGAGTATTATGTAATTAGAACTTTAAACTTCCAACAAAAAAGAAGATGCATCGAGGATTTGTTTGGTTTGAAATCTGGCAGCTTCAGAGCACACTACAAATAGACCCCTGCGTCAAACCTGTCGCCGAGCTAGCGGCCATGAAAAGAAACACATTTGTTTTTGAAGATTATCTTCAGTTTTATTAGGCTTGTACCACTATAGTACTTGTGCCCCTCCATAAAGGAAAATCTGGAGGGCCCCAATGACTAAACTGAACTAAACCAATCCTGCCAATGGGCATCGCTTATAAGACAAGGACTTGTTCAAATGGCCACTTCACTTTTCTTCCCTTGACACATGTTTTCATTGTAATGACACTGTGTAAGGTGTCCTCCTGCGTGAGACGACCACTTCTGTCCTTGACAGTGAGTGGCTGTCTTAAACAATTTTGTCTGTGCTTATTGTGTGTCTTCCTCAAACTCCCGTCTTGTGGGTGGTTGGCGGGTGCTCTGGTGTGGTTACTCCTTCTTTCCTTATAAAAAATCTATCGTCATTATCTCCCCTCCTTCTTTTTTTGTGTTTGTTACTCTTGTAACACCTCTACTCTTTGGCACTTGTGGAACTCTTTACTAAAACTAGACTCCCATCTGCTCGTTTCCTCCAGGAACGGCAATGAGATTGACCAGGTGATGGAGAAACAGGCCGACATGATCCGCTACCTGCGCCAGCACTCAGAGAACCTGGCACGGCGGAACCTCTCGCTGACAGAGGAGGTGAATCGCCTGAAAGGTGTACGCCGAGATGGCAGCATCAACGGACATTTCTAGGCTCCAGCATTCCGGGAGAGCTTCCTGTTATTACATCCAAATGAGTTTCGTAGCTCATGCAATTCATGACTTGTTTTGACTGCTGTGAGTCCTTGCGCAGTCGCAATGGCAGTGGCGGTTGCCTCGACAGCTGTGAGAGGTGGAGGCTGAAGAGCTGTCTACCACCGGCAGGTGATGATACAGGACGGGTCACTTTGTTCTACAGCCAACACAAGGTTTGTGGTTTGCTGGTCCGCTGAAGGAAGGTGAAAGGTCGCAGTGGACAGATGGCTGAAGGACTGAGTATCCAGGTGCTACTACTACTTTTCAGCAAATTTCCACCACTCTTAACACGCTGTATCGTCCAGTCCCCAAGCTTTCAGAGGATTTTTTTACATATTCCCCCCTCCCCCTTCCTGTTTTGTATTCTTGTTTGCTTTTTTTATTTCTGATTGAGATGTAGTCAGTTTGGAAGTGCATTTCTTTTTCCACTTTGACTGCATTAGCCTCGGCTCCCGAATAAAGGTTTAGCACCAAGATGTAGAACCTGAAAAATATCCTGCAAGCCTTGCTCGTTACAAGCTGTTGGTAAAAAAATCTGCTGTTGTAAATTGAGTCTTTCCACGATTGGTAACCAGTCTTTATGGTTAGCTGGTTATGTCCAGACTCTTAGGGTAAGATTGATTGTTGCAGTAGTTTCCTACTGTTTTGAATTGTAGAAGAGCTCAACACGAGTCTAGCAAAACAAAACTTGTCTCTTTTCTATTGTCCTAAATTTTTTTTTTCTCTTTTCTTGCAATCAGTAGCAGCAAAGATTACAACCCGATGGAATCAGGCACTCGTCAGTTTTTGGGTGTAATGGAGTTATTACTACAATTTTTGCTCATATGCCTGTTGTTTTTGGGGGGGTTTGTGAAACAAATATCTGTCTATCTTGAATAAAAATCGAGATATATGAGATTGAAGGAGATAGACGCAAGAGGTAAAATTAGCGAGAAAATGGTGGTCTAAGTTTTGTGTCAAGCTGCCTTGAGACCGTGCCCTGTGTCGTAAAACTTGGCCTATATCCTTCGTGTGTCCCCGTGACAGCTTTACAACAATTAACCTCCATTTCAAACAGTCACTATGTTTTACTTGTAGCCATGTCCGTCAGTGCTCCTCGG
The DNA here is from genome assembly GCF_000002075.1 of Aplysia californica. Classification (NCBI taxonomy): domain Eukaryota; kingdom Metazoa; phylum Mollusca; class Gastropoda; order Aplysiida; family Aplysiidae; genus Aplysia; species Aplysia californica. Next base: position 119,630 of record NW_004798304.1, on the reverse strand, counting down.
CACAGCTTGCCTTACCCTGTGGAATTGGAGCCATTCTGGCTTTCAGGCCACGCGAAAAACGGGAACAAAATCAACCTTATTTTTTTCAAAATTCTACTGTTTTATAAAGAATTTCACAAATAGCTACAAATTTTAAAGAGTTCAGCCTGAGTGAGATGTTGCATGAGCATTTTGCGGATTAATTGACTGCACATTTTCGAAAACAATATCCTCCAAGAGACTACCTTGTAACTTTCTTTTTTCCTGATTGATTAAAAAAACAGAAATCCACAAAGGGAAGATCTATTTTTTTCTCATTGGTTGCCAAATTTGGGGATGTTCGGGTAATATTGAGATGGTCTCTGCACTTTCCAAATAAAGAGAGTCGTAAAATCATGGTGCCGTTCAGCAGGTTTCGGTTTCGCGACCGTCCAGTCCTCTTTCTTCTATAAAAAGTCGACTCTCGCTGAAGATATAGAGAAAAAAATTCTTCAGTAGTGAACACCTCAAATTCTCCCGTGCATATTGATGTAGGATACATGGGGCTCACACAAAAAACAATGCTATAAGTTAGCATGTTCCCAGGGTTAACACTGGATGGAGTGAGTCTACCGCAAGGGGGGGGGGTGGGGCAGATATTGCTACAAAGTGTTGAGCTCAAGACACACAAAAATTAATGAAAATTGCCCAAACAGGTGGAAAATGTATGGGTTTGTTTTTTTCAGTTTCATTATTTTGACGAGCGCCTGATTTCACCGCTATGCCACACACATAGTGAGAGAGGTTGTATCGGCTGGTTGTTTTTCACCAGCTTCACTGAGGTGACTTGCACCTGTCATGGTGGGTGATTGGTGGTTTGCTCCTTCTTTCCCATCAAGCGTCTAGCATACTTATCTCTCCTTCTTCTTTTTTGGGGGTTTGTTGTTCTCTAGTAGCACCTCTAATCTTCATAACTGATACGACCTAGACCTTTTTTTTGTTGTTTCACAAGTGTCGTAAAACTCTTCCTAAAAGACCCGACGTGTGGCAATAAAGGGATGTAAATGTGTTATGTGACTTGTAAACCTGACTATATATTTTCATGATTACCACCCCTTTATTGCCCTATGACTGAGCTGTAAGTGTCTGGGTGCTCTGTTAGCTCAGCTGGTATCATGCAGGCTTACAGAGCACATGACCTTGGTTGGAATCTTACACTTGAGCTGCTGTTGGTTTGTAGAGTTTTCAAGGCTTTCAACCCGTTTCGCTCGCTCGTACTGGAGACCATAGTCTTCTTGTTCTCTAAGAGGACATGCTGTTCTCCGCAGGTTCCCCAGGTCCCCCATAGAGTTTTGGGTCTCTCTACTTAGGGTTGGGCCAATATTTTCTTAATAGACTGATGTTAGATTCGGAGTTCCTCTTGAATGAATTAATAGTTTTGACCCATACGCGTACTTATACTGTCTAAGTTTCTGCACTACCTCCCTTTGCTAACATTTTGAAGTAGCAGGAGCCAAAGGTTGCTTGGCCATTTGGTTGCAAGGTGTACGACATTTTGTTCAGTATGATCGCTTTCTGTAAGTTACGTTTTTCTATTTATTTTATCATTAATGGGTGTTGGGAGTTGGGACTTTGGATGTAGAAAGGCCAAGAATAAGTAAATCTGTCTCATAATTGAAGATCTTTTGTTTCAAAACTTGCCAAATTCCTTTTTTTTTTCTGTTTCCTCTGCTCTGCTTAAAAATGATGAAATCAGATTTTTGAAAGTGAAGGGTGTAATACCAGCACTAGATCTAGTAATATCATGTTGGGTTTTGATTCAAATCCGCAATGGAGAAATCTTGAAACAAGGGTTGTTTAGGGAGTTTTTAAGGCTTGCAGTCTTCTGGGCTCAGTATTATCAGAGATGGATGGTGATGGGCATTAAAATGTGGGAGTTTTAATTTCTAAAGAAGTCGTGTGAATTTTTTGTTCTTGTATCCCTTTACTTGAACCATATTACAGGGATGACTGGTATAGCAGGTACATTTTCAGGGTAAAATTGAACTTGAATATTTTCTATACCGCCCAGCGTCTGCTGAATAAGTGAAGTATCATGGTGAATTCAGGCACTCGTCAAAATAATGCGATCATAGACATCAGCATTTTTTGCCAGTTAGGCATTCTTTATTAATTTTTTGTTTTGTTTTGGGCTCAACGTCTTTCGCATCCAGTTAAAACTACATTTCTGTGTGGATTTTACTAAAATATGTTGCGGAAAGGCACAAAAAAATGTTAATTTTCAGTTTCCAAGGACCTCTGACACCAGGCAACCTTCACCTTCTTCAATTTCAAATATTTCGACTCCTATTCAAGTTCAAGATAGATGCATTTAAAAAAATTTTTTTACCAAAAGCAAAGCAAATGAACAGGCTTTACGGTTATAACAGTGGATGGTTGGCGGGTGCTCTGATGTGGTTTGCTTCCTATGAAACATCTATCATCCTCATCTCCCCTATTTCTTTTTTATGTTTGTTACTCTCTTGTAACACCTTTAATCTTCTGGTGCTCATATGACCTTATGCAGTTGTGAGTGCCGTAAAACCTCTACTAAAACTAAAAACTAAAGGTTATAACAGTAACTCAATATGCCTAAAACCTGACGTGCTCCTGATTTCACCGGGCTGCGGAACCGTTGACGAGTGGGGGAATGATGGGTCCCAAAATGGCGGTGGATTTGCGGACAACCCTGTATATGTGTGCAGTTCTTCATTTCTACATGCGACATAAATATCACTGTAACCAATTTTATTGCTCTTTTGAATTTGGATGTCAGTGATATTTTGTCTTTCACGTTTTTTCTGTCTGAAAGATTTTTTTTTCTACTTTGCGATTGCTTTGGTCGTGCTAGAGCAGAGGATTTAAAGTTATTAAGTGTGTCTTTGGTTTTTGGAGTTTTTTTTGGGGGGGGGATTGCTTTGTTTAAAAAACATTTCTTCCCCCTTTTTCATTGCAGAATCATGTCCCTTATTCATGTTTTTGGTTTTGCTTTGTACTTTTTTTATTTCGTTAAACCCTTCCTCCTTTTTTTCATTGAGGAAGTGTATTCCTCATTCACGTTTTGTTTGTGTATTTTATCTGATTCAGTAACGAACCATCAACCTGCAGGTACTCCTCGATGGGTTATTTTTATATTATGATTCCCTTTAATGTGTGTGATACACTCATAGAGAATGCCATACGTGAGACATCGTTGTGAAATCAGGCGCTCGTCAAAATATTTTTTGGCTCAACGCCTATTATGTCCATTTCAAAACTCATTTCTGTGTGAATTTCAATGAAAAACATTGATTTAAGGAACAAAAGCTGTAAATTTTCAGTTTCTTAGGATTCTCAACCAGTGGTAGTTACCAAACTTTGGCAGCCATTTTCTCGCTTCCTTCAAACGCAAATAACTCGACCTCTGTTCAACATAGATAGTTTTTTTTTCACAAAAAACAAGGCAAATAAACAGGCTTTAAGTGATTACCTATAACCCCATATGATGAGCGCCTGAATCCACCGCGTCGTGTTGCATATTCTTTATCCATGTAGTAAACCTGTTTTGTGCTTGAAATGTGACATCTAAATTGTGCCCAGAATACACTTTCAAAAAGGTTTATGGTGAAATAATTACCTCATATGTTTATCTTCCTGTATGCACAAAACCGTAAAAGGCAGCCGTGGGTAGCTGGCAGGAGCTCTGCTGTGGTTTGCTCCTTCTTTCCTATCAAACTTCTATCTTCCTTATCTCCCCTCCTTCTTTTTTGTGTTTGTTACTCTCTCATAATGCCTCTAATCTTCGACACTCGTACAACCTTATTAATTGTGTTGTACGTGCCACAAAATACATATATATATATTAAAACAAAATAAGAAGCAGCCAGAACTGACCCATTGGCATCATACTAAGTTAAGCAGTTGTCTTCCTGTGCACTATGAAATAAGTATGTTTTATTGCCTTTAAAAAGCCTGTACCATCAGAGTACTATTGGAATACTATCAGAATACTGATTATGTATCCAACTTTAACATTATTATTGTAAACAGTTATTGTTCATTTATATCATAAACATATGACTGTGGGTCTGCTTGTGAGTGTAAGCGTTTATTATATGTGTCATGACGCGGTGGAATCTGGCGCTCGTCAATTTTTGGGCACGTATAGTTATTTGTATCATCTTAAAGGTTGTTAATTTGTCTTGCTTAGAATGAAAAGAGGTTCCAATCTTTTTAGAATAGAAGTCGAGATATTTGCGTTTGAAGGAGGTAATCGTCTCCTGGATTCAGATGTAAAAAAAAAGGAAAAATGGCCGCCAAAGTTTGGTGACTTTTAAAGCTTGAGAGTCCTTGGAAACTGAAAATCTGCAATTTTTTTGCCTTTGAATTCCACAGACAAATGTGTTTTTAAACAGACATGAAGGGCATTGAGCCAAACAGTAAAAATTAGAGAAAAGTTTCCAAACTGGCAGAAAAATGCCGATTTCTTCGATCTCAGTATTTTGACGAGTTCCTGATTTCACCGTGATTTCACCGCAATGCCTCACATGTGTGTATATGTATTTGTAGAAGAGAGGGAGCATGAGAGAGTATATGTATGTGAGGTAAAACAGCAAACCAATCTGCCAGTGTGTACTCAATAAAGATTAATCTGGTCATATAAAGAATACTCTTTCCGGAAAGCGGCCCTGAGCCAAATTTCCTGCTATTGTTATTGAAATTTCTCTAAAGTTGTCGAACAATATAATTTCCCTTAAGCATGTGGGTGGCTTAATGTTCATGTAGGCGCACAATAGATGTGAGTTCGATTCCCGGGTATCTCTGTCTGTTTGTCTGCTGAGGTGCTGTATCCCTTTAAGCCAGGGTTAGCTTTGACAGGCAGGGTGAAAGCAGTCTGCCTCCTAAATGATCTAAATTGTATTGATGAGCTCATAAAACATTTGCGGCCTCTAAAAATGTAAATGGTAATTTGGCTAGCCGATATTTGTCTCTAACTTGTGTGATCTGTGTGTGTGTGTGACAAAATATGTCATGGCATAGTAGAATGAGGCGCTCTTCAATTTTTGGGCATGTGGAGATACTGATATCTTTTTAAAACCTGTTCATTTGTCTATCTTTTGATGGAAAAAAATATCGTCCATCTTGAATAGAAGTTGAGATGTTTAATGATTGTTGGGGATGGGGTTGCCTGGTTTCAGGGGTAAAATTAGCAATAAAATAGCTACCAAAGTGAGGTGATTTCCATAGCTTGGGAGTCATTGAAAACTGAAAATTTACATTTTTTGTGCCTATAATCAATCTTTTTCAGTAAAATCCACACAGAAATGTATTTTTAGATGAACCTGAAATAAAAAGGTATTAAGCCCAAAAAACAAAAGTGGGATAAAAAAAATTGCCAGACTGGCAGGAAAAAATGCAGGTATTTTCGATCTCATTGTTTTGATGAGCACCTTATTTCACCACAGTGCCTCCTAAATAGTGAGTAGATGTTGAAGTTCTTGTGTGTAAGTTAATGTTACGTAATGGGCATCGAAAGCTAATACACTTGTGCATGGATAACTCAAACATGCCGTGGATTTGACAAATGTGTTTGACGCATCCATAATTCGAGTAGACCAGTATAGCGAAAAATGAAAGAGATATCAGTTGGGGAATGGCAAATTGTATGAGCTGTGCGCGATTTCAAGTTTCTATGTTCGTGTGATCTGTGCTTGACTAGATATTTACAGAGACTGATATTGATGTGATACTTTCTTTGACTGCCACAGGACTATTTATACCATATAGTGGGCATTGCGTTACACTTTTAAGATAATTACCGAAGTCATAACAGGTTGGTTTAGAGTTTTTGGTTCTGTAATGAAGAGCAGAGCCAGCTTGGAAGTATAGTTCACTTGAGCAATAGAATAATGTAAATATTAAATCAACTGAGCATACCAAAATTCAAGGGTTTCTCTGAGTCAATTCTTCGAAAGACAACAGTTATTTCTCTTTTTCTCAAAATGGCTAAAAATGACTTGGGCATTTGTCTTATGAACAAAATGATTGATGATTTAAAAGAATAATCATATCTCACAAATTTGATTATGGTTTCTAAGTGTTTGGTGCTACAAACAAAGGTATGACCAAGGCCTGAGCATTCGATATGTGTATGAATCAGTGCTGGCCATTTTTTGAAAGTTTGATTTCTTTACTTTCTGAATTATGTCAGTTTTGGAATCCAGCTGAGATTTTAATTTTTGGTGGTCTGTGCAGGAAGATTTACTCGTCATTTGTAGTTCGTTTTTGTTTCGGTGGGGGTGGTTTTGATTATTTTTATTCTGTAAGTTTGCCAATGCTACAGGTTCCAAATGACTCATTTGTGAAAGTGGTGTATTAAATGTTGATGTATCCCCTTCCCACCTTCAATCATCAATCTCCTCCTTTTCCAAACACAAACAAACAAAACAAACCCCCCTGCCCTGGAGCGAGGGGGACCTCCCAAAAACCCTGAAGTGAAGCTATTGTGGTAAACTGATTTTTAATTTATGACTATAATTTGAATGGTCACCCTTTTTTATGCTTTTACTTTCTTAAGTAATTTATTACAATTTGGGGAAAAATGTATTTTTGTTCTATACTGAACCAACATGAACAATATGAACCCGTGTAATGTTTCATTCTTTCTTCAGATTATATTCGACTGTCTGGAGACTCAAGAAATTATGCCCCCCATCCTCTTGATATCCTCACATACTCATAAGCCTTTCATTAATGCTGTGGTTCGGGCTCCTTTTTATGTTGATAACCAGTGTTGAAATGGTAACTACCGGGTACGTGTAAATGTATGTTCAAAGCACCACTGGTGGGAGAGGGTTGGAGGGCGCCACTGATAAGTCCTTCTTTACTCTCCCTTTGTCGTTTCTGTCTGTTTTTCTTTTTTCCAAGCACTTAATGACTCTTATTGTGTCGATGTGCTGGTCTTTATTCAAACAAACAAACCAACAAAAGTGCTGCTGGTGAGTCCTATCGCTTTACTTTCCCTCTCTCGCTTCTATCTCTCTGTCTTACTTTTTCACAGCACTAAACGACCATAATTGTGTCTCATTCAAACACACAAACAAAAGTACAACTGGTAGGTCCTACTTCTTTACTCTCCCCCTGACATATCTGCTAACTTGTCTAGGTCTTTCTGAGCACTAGATAACTGTCATTATAATATTGATGTGTTTCTCTTTTCTAAAGAATAAAACCAAATGTATGTTTTATTTATATTACATAATGTATTTTTCCACTTTTTTATGTTGATGTTAGCACGGTTTGAATTTCATAACAAGCATACTTCAGAACAAAACCTTTTCTTATAGCAGAATTGAATGTATCTAAAAAAAAAAAAAAATTGCAATTGCTTTAAAATTACCTTGAAATTTGAACCTGATACATGTACCGACAAGATGACTGCTATTTACTTTTACATTGTCCAGTTGAAAATGTACTGCTCTACGAAATAATGGACAGGACAAAGTTCGTTTGGCTTTGATTAGTGCCAAACTATTAGCTACACTCAAAGAAAGTTCTAGAAAGGAGATTTATTTGGAGGATTCTTTGTAAGAATTGTCTTTCTAGGATCAGATGAAGAATTTGTACAGTGCATTGTGTGGGTGAGAGAGAGTGGGCAGGTGTGGGTGTGTGTGTGTGTAAGAGAAAGATAACACTCCTTAAAGTGTTTTAGTCTTAGCAAGTAGAAGCTTGAACATGTGTGTATAATTGAATTCTGAAGCAGGACCTTTTGTTTAAAGATAAGAAAGTAGGACAAGGTTTTTGTGAAGTGTGCTCCAGGTGTGGTTCCGTTTTGTGTGTAGCCTACATTCACACTGTCAATATATTGATACAGACAATCAGACAATTGATACTTGTGGTGGGTGCTCTAGTGTCACATGTCTATTGTCATTATCTCTCTTTCTTTTTTATTTGTGTTTGTTACTCTCTTGTAACAACTCTAGACTTTAACACTTATGTGACCTGATTGTGTTGCAGGTGCCGTAGAACTCTAAATAAGCTGAACTAAGTACTTGCGAAGATGTGGAATGCTTATTGACACAACTCTCTGTTTTGAGGGATTTTTTTCCCACCTGACTGTTCAAATGTGTCATGTTTTTTTACTCATATTCTTGGACTTGTGGTTGGCGGATGCTCTGGTGCGGTTTGTGTCTTCTTTCCTATCAAACATTTATCGTCCTTATCTCCCCTTCTTCTTTTTTATGTTTGTTACTCTCTTGTAACACCTCTAATCTTCTGGCACTCATATGACCTTATGCAGTTGCGAGCGCTGTAAAACCCTCTACTAAAACTAAAAGCTTGGACTTGTCTCAGTCTCATTGCTGTGTACTTTAAGGTGAAACTGATAGTGGGTGGTTGGCGGGTATTCTAGTATGGTTTGATCCTTCTTTTCTGCCAATCATCTATCATCCAAAAATCTCTTCTCTTTCTTTTTGTGTTTGCTACTTTCTTGTAACACTTCTCATCCCCAGCACTTACATGACCTAATTGTGTTGCAAGAGCTGTAAAATAAGATACTTACTACATGAGCAATTTTTTATGGAATATTTGGATTTATATATATAGAGTCTAACCTGTCCAAGATGACCATCCATTATCAAAGACAAAAGTAGTCATCCTGGACAGGTGGTCCTCTTGGACAGGGTCATTGTGGTTAAGAAAAATAATGCACAGGGTCGTGGGATGTGGTCGATTGTACAGGTATTTGTATTGGGCTGTTAGTCGTTAAATCAGACTCCTCTTTTAGATAAATATACATAATGATACTTTTTACATTATCGTGTATACCTTTGCCGTTTAAAAATTTTTTTTAAAAATTAAGACTGATTAGATAATATGACCATATAAATTTACACAGTTATTTTTCTGTGTGTCCTATCAGTGTTATCTGAAGCAAAGTCAAGTGTTTGTGTTAAGGAGAACGTAAGAACTGGGTTGCTCTGACCCTTGAGGTTCTAGCTCTAATGCATCATTGCTGCCAGTCACTACCTCAGAATTACAAAGGTTTTTTTAGCCATTTTGAGTTACTAGGTAAAACCTATGACTATGAGATTAGAAACCAAATTTTCTATCTGCTCTTTCAAAATCGTAAGATATTCAGTCGTTAGCAAGGTATTCGAAGAATTGCTTTCGACAAGGCTTGACATGTGAAACTCAAAATTTTTTACGTCAAATTTCTCAAAACTAGGTACTGAGCAGATAGAACTTGGTAATTCTAGGGTGGCGTGGTGTTCAGCCGTTCCTGTCAAAAGCCTTGAAAAAATTTGGGTGTGCCTGGGGAAAGGTCCCAGTTGTTGGCAAAGTTGTTTTTGAGCAATTTGGGTGAAAAACTTTGAAAAAGCCAAAATTTGTGTCTGGTAAGAAATTTAGATCCATCCGAAAACACGTTTAGAGCTAACCATTTCTTAATAACATATTGAAAGGATTTTATATTTTTAAATCTATACTTTTTTTTTTTCTTAGTTATTTTTGCAACATGTTGTACTTCACCAAATTAAGAGGGGGCTGTCGTGATCTACAGGTTGCAGGGTTGACTTTGCTTCTCATTCAATAGGTCCTGGGTTGGGAAACTGACAGTAGTGACAGCGACGGAAAATTTTCTTACCTTTTTTTTTTTTTTTTTTTTTTTGTCCATCTGTTCTACCTGCCTGATTTTAGTTGTTGCATCTCATAACATGATGGAGTGGAGATCTAACCCAAAATGCCTTTTGAACCAAAGAAATTTTCAAAAAATTGGGTTGTGTGTGTGTTGTTGTTGTTTTTTGTTGTTATTGTTTTTTTCTTCCTCTTTACAAGTAGTGCATACTCTAGGATTGTTTGGGAAGGGGAGGTTGTTGGAGAAAAGAGTGTCATTTAATTAATTTTGTTTGCTCAATGAAAATAGCCCTTATGTTTGTCACTGAAAATATTTTTTTTTTTTTTTTTTATTTCTTATATTTTTCCTTTTTTTTGGGGGGGGGGGGGGGCTAGTAAATTGTACTTTTCTTTGTGACATTCTGGAAAATAGTGTTAATACTTTTGTTTGGTCATTAAAAATAGTTCGGTTTTGTTTTTTAAGTATGATAAGCAGAACCAATTGGCGCTACTTGAAATAAACTGAGAAAGAACACAACAGCTTTATTGTGGCCACTGTGGTGTGTCCTTGAACTGAACACATTGCCCCCTGGCTATCAGTCAGAGATAAAAGTGCTGCTCCACTGTGACCTGTAATGTCGGGCTAATCTTTCATGTCATTGTTCGAAGTTATGCGGCCTTGTAACCTCATTAATTTTGGGGGGGGTTTTTTAAACACATTTCATTTTTTTACGTGGGTGGTTGGAGAGCAGGCACAACTGGTAGGTCCTACTTCTTTACTTTCCCTCTGTTATTTCTTTCTGTCTATCTGTCTTGCCTCCCCGGGCCGTGCCACTGACTGAAGTGTCTTTAGGCCTTTCCCAAAGGGTGGGGAGGGGGGGACATTTCTCGTTCTAATGCACAGTAGAATTGTAAATGGGCTGATCCAGCATAATGTCATGGTCATAACTGCCTGAACTACAACAGGGAACTGCTGCCTTTCCTAATCCTTACTGTCGTCATTTTCATCTACTTTTGTATGTTTATCACACTCTTGTGACCCGCTATTCCCAGGGTGCCTTGATAGTCGAAGCAGACTTTGTGCTGTTGAAGTTGAAGCTAGAGAGGTGAGCAGAGTAAGCCTGATTCCCTCTAGTGTAAGGGCTTCTCTGTTGACATCCACCCCTTGGCGCTCAATATGACATTATGCAGTTGCGAGCGCCGTAAAACCTCTACTAAAACAAATTTCTGTCTTGGTTACTTTTTCCATCACTAAATGACCCATTGTTGTAATTGTGTCAGTATGCTTCTCTTTACTCGAACAAACGAACTAAACATTAGATTGATAGCGTCACCTTTTTATTTTGACATTGCTGGAGATCTCAGAGTCTCACCAGAAAGTACGTCAAACCTGACCAAACAAATCAAAGGCAGATAGTACAGTAAAAAAAATCTTTCTCTATGGCAGAACTTTTCTGCTTTGTGAGGAGGGGGAGTGGAGGAGACATTATCTTTTCTTCTCTATCTTTGTTGTCTCGGCATCCAAGGGTTTCTCAAGTGCTCAACAGACCTCTTACTTCATGTTTTGTTGCATTTTGAGGTGTACATTGTGTTATACAAGAACTCTTGTGTTTCGAGAAACAAGATCAAGCAGCTCCAACTCAAAACAGTGATAGGTGTGGTGTTTTGAAGGGAGGCTTTCCTCTGTTCTAGTACTTTGTCGGAAGCTTTTAAAATGTTCAAAGCCCAAAATTTGAAAATTTTTATTGCAGTTTCATAATCTGTAGTAGTACTTGTTGCTTGTGCTCGTCTTAAATTCTTTATTTTTATAACATAAAAAAAAAACAGCATAATTTTTGCAAAATTGTTTAAAGAATGAAAATGCTTTTTCTCTCTCCTGTTAAATTTTGAAAAATGTCATAACATGCAAAGCATGGTTTGTTTTTCTGACAAATAGTGTGATGGGTTTTTTTTCTATTATATAATTGCTGTTGCTATTTTCTTGCCTCTCACTAAACATAAAAAGGTTCTACTGAATCTGTGTGATCTGTTTAAGTGGGTGGTTAACGGGTGCTCTGGTGTCGTTTACTCCATCTTTCCTATCAAACATCCTTCGTCTTTTCCTCTCCTCCTTTTTTATGTTTGATACACTGTTGTAACTAAACTTATAATTTTCAGCACTTATGTATGACATAATTTTGCTGCAAATGCTATGAAGGGCTTACTAAAACAGAAACAAACTAACCTTTCTTGACATACGGTGTAGTGTTTAGTGTCTCTTTGTGTTGTACTTTTATTTTTATCTTCATTCTAAAATACTATTGTTAGTGCAATGATAAGGCGTTTTTGTTATCTCGACTCGATCAAAGCTGCTCCAGTTTTTTGGGGGGGTTTTTGTGCCCATTAAATTAGTTGAGGACCTCTCTCAAACCAAAGGCTTTTTAAAAATCTTTTCCATGATTTTTCATGATGAACTGTCGAGTTTAGTTTGTGTCACATCTCATTCTTTCATTTGTGCTTAACGCGTATACTCACAACAGTCTGTGATTGTGATGGGGGTGCTCTATTACTATTACCTCAGATGGTAGTTTTCGTGGCATGGGTGGTTTAGCAGTTAGGCTGTCAGGCTCGTACTGAATGGTCATGGGTTTGAATCCAGTCAGAGGCCCACTATTGTGTTCTTGGGAAAGAAACTCTACGTGGAGTTTCTTCTCTTCACCCCGGTGGGAACACATACCCAGCTACTATTGTAGGTGGCGAAAGACCCTGTCATTATTGTCGGGTTGTTGAAAGCTGAAAATATTTCTGAGGGTTCTTGTGTCTTCTGTACAGCACTTATAGAGCATGCTGTTGACCATGGGTATGCGCTGTATAAATGCAACTATTATTATTATTTAATTTTATTATTATGATTATTATTATCATTACTATAATAATAATACTGTATTTTATTGTGGAGGGCAGTAGTTCAAGTGCCCAAAGAGTGTTTTGAGAGCTGCTCTATTTGTTTGGAAAGTTTCCAAGGTTCTGTGCACAATTGTCTTGGTCCTATTGCCTTAAGTGTACATTGAAATCGAAAGTCCTGCCTTTCAACTATCCAAACCTCAGTCAGAATTGTCCATGATGGTTACCTAATCACCTATTGACGAGGAAAAAATTGTTTGTTTGTTAGTTTTAGGCGGATGGACATCTTGGACAGAATCATTTTAATGTTTGTTCAATTACACGCAGGGGGGGAGGGGAGTCTTTTGCTCAAGTCATTGCCTTGGGCAGGTGGCCCTTAGAGCAGGCTGGACTGTACTTTGTGTTTTTCATTAATCCTTCATTCAAGAATATTATTAGTGCAATGATGAGGTTACGACATTGTGCACGGTTTTGTTTTGTTTGTTTTGGGGGGGGGGGGGGTTGGGGGGGTAATGTTTGATTTTGGTTTGTTTGTGTTTTGACTATTTATTTTTCTATCCCTGAGTGTCCGGTTTTAATATGTGTGGTTCAATTTAATATGTACAGTGTACAATAATGTGTAATTCTCATGGTAATGGTTTACTTCTGTCCCCCAATGTTAAAGTAAGTACTTGTAAGTAAGTTAAAATGATCTTCTTCCATGGCGTCCCAACCACCTACATGTTTACATGTTGGCCTCGGGGAGAGCAGAGATTCAGGAGAGCCAGGACGATCGTCTGTCTGTGGTGTAGCAGTTATATTAATATGCTTCTTCACTGTCGCATACAGGAGACCTGAGTTCAGTTCCCCCATAAGGGAGAATTTTTAGGGGGAGTATGTTTGGTCTTTCTACTGGGTTGTTGTATCCCTCTCAGTCCGCGTTGGCCCTGGCAGGCGTGGTCGAAAGTCTGCTTCCTAAATGATGTAAACTGTGTCGATGGGGGGCGTAAAAAGCACCTGTGTTGGATTTTTTTATTAGATTAGAAAAGACGCTGGATGTGCTAAGTAGGTCAAGAAAATTTCGAATGACGGAGTTCAAGTAGACCTTTACCATCGCATCTATTACCATTCCATAATAATGATTTGTAAGCTTGAAGTCTGCTTCCTTTTCAAGCATTGTATGCAATAAAATTGAAGTCTTTCAACTGGTCATGGATTGCGTTGGCTCCAACATTGTTTGCCTGTATCTACTGTGTTTGCCTGGACCTGTAGTTCTGTTGTCCTGTGCTGTAGAATTATCTCCTCTAGTGAGTGTGTTTGCCATTGTCTGTGCCCTAACTGTGGCACAATCTTTTTTTTTTTTTTTTTGGTCTGGGGCAGAGTCTCTCTCTCTCTCTCTCTCTCTCTCTCTCTCTCTCTCTCTCTCTCTCTCTCTCTCTCTCTCTCTCTCTCTCTCTCTCTCTCTCTCTCTCTCTCTCTCTGTGTGTGTGTGTGTGTGTCTCTCTCCCTCTCTCTTTCTCTCTTTCGCTGCGATGATTCTCATTTATTATAGATTAGGGCTGGGCTGGAGTGGACATTGCTGTGTTCTTAAAGTAATCGAATCCATGTGAGGCGTAGACGCGCTTGGTCATTCATGTTTGTCCGCTTTCACTTCAACCTTCGTACCATCGTCAAAGGGCGAGTCACGAGTGGGGCGTGGTTGTGAAGAGCCAGTGTCAAAGTGAGGCAAAGAACCAGATAAAGATAAGGAAACTCGTACACAGGATATGGTTTCCCACAATAGGAACAACGTTAACTTAACTTCTTATTCGATGCAGCATCTCCGAGTTGTGTATGAAAGCAAAAATCATGAATTCATTCGTGTATATTCACCGACAAAACAAATAATTGAGAAAATAAACGTATCATTAATGTATAGTTATTTCCTTGCTGAACAAAACAAACTTTTAAACGTGCGGAATAATGGTCCCAACCTTCTTTAACAGTTAATTCACAAGTAGAATGCAAAGAATCAGAAATGGCAATACTACAAATGTACGAGTATCATCAGTTTAGTTTTAGATTTTGCTGTCTTTATGTTGACTTTCGTGATCAAGAGCCGTTGTCGTAATCATGCCATGGCCTGATTATAGGCTGGTAAAAAATGTCGAGGAAAAATCATGCACTCACATAACCAGTGCTTGTGACTGCCAGTGGGAGTAGCCCGAAAAGGATGAACGGGGTATTTATGTGGTAATGAAACCGTTTCGAGCGTTGAACGTGTATCACGGTCTATGGGTGAATTTGACTGCGACGATGTTCCCAGTGATTATTTTGATTATGTAGACACTTCGCCCGTGTGTAACAAGAACTGTCATAACAGTGGATTTATACAAACCAACACAAACTTTTTTTAGGTCACTTAAAGATTTCGACAAGTCCCTTAATTAAATTAAACTTGTTGATGTTAATTCCCTTGACTTGATGTTCCTTGAAGATACAGAATTAGCCTGAGGCGGAGTTTTAACCCAGGAAGGAAGTTATACAAATGTGCCAACACTTTATGACTAGTAACACTGCTTGTAAACAAAACACTACTGTATTCAGGACCAACTAAAAGCGGAAAAAGGATTAGGTATCCTGTTAAACGACACAGCACACAAAAGCCTTATTATTTATTGAGTGGGAAGCGGTAGACCATAGATCATTAAGAACAAGACTCCAAACAATGCATATCAAAATTACATTAATACAATGCTATGCACCGACTAACGATCACGAAGAAGATGAAAAAGACCAATTCTACAACAGTCTTAACTGTCTATTAACGAAAGTTCCACAACGCGACATACTCTGTGCGATAGGTGATATGAACGCAGAAGTAGGAGAAACAAACGAAAGAACAGAAGGTACATTGGGCCAGCGCAGAGATGGCACTATAATTTATAAACAACGGAAAAAGATTGATTGATATGTGCCAACTAAACGGTCTTGTTATAGGTGAAACACTATTTCCATACAACGTTTTCCTTAAACTTACTTGGTGTTCACCGGATGGAACTACTAAAAATCAAATAGACCATTTTTGCTTTAGAAATATATTCAGAACCTCTTTATTTTGATGTCCGTGCATACAGAGGGACTGAGGATGAGGTGTCGGATTATTTCCTCTGCAAAGCAACAATCAAACTGAAATTAAAAAGCAATTGAAAGAGTAACCAAAAGGGAAAAAAAAAAACGTTGTTATTCAGCGAAACTGAGAAAACTAGACAATGCAACAGAATTTACGATAATTATCGAACAATTATATGAAGGTATGCCTGCAATCAGTTTATGATATTATGAAGATAGCGATGATGCGTGTGAAGATATAAGGAGGGCCACACAAGAATCATATTATGTCACCACTGCGGAAGAAGTTCTTGAATATGGAACAAAACCATCTGAAGAATGGCTTCAAGAAGAAACATGGGAAGCTATAACTGTATAAGAGAAAAAAGGAAGAAAAATTGAAGATGCTGCAGGTCGCTGCAAATGATAAATTGGATGCCATGGAAAAACAGAGGGGAGAAGATAATAAAGTAAAAAAAGACGAGAAAGAGCAAACGAGTATACATAGAAAAACAGGCTGTAAGACTTAAGAAGCTGCAAATAGAAATGCCATAGGAGAATTATACCTGATCAACTAAAGACTAGCGGGAGGCTTAGGAAAGTCATCAGTGACAAGTAGAAAAGAAAGATGGCACCATGGAAACAACTTTCGAAGATTTAAAAAAAAGATCGATGAGGCAGAACATTTTCAACAGATTTTTAATAGACCACCTTTAACAAATGAATTAAACTTTGATGAATTACAGCTAATGGAAGAGTTGAACATAAACACGGACTAATTCTATGAACTGTCAGGGGAATGAAAAGTAACAAAGTCCAGGAGAAGATAGAATTACAGCTGAAAAGCTTAAGACGGCTGAATAAAAAGGTTATAATTATGGGAGACTACTTTTGTTATTAAATGAAGTTCTTGAAAAGGAAAACACACTTATGAAATGGAGAAAGAGAAATATAATAAAACTATCTGAAAAGGGAGATTGAAAAACGGTGGCAATTAGAGAGGAATAGAGGATCTAAAGATTTTATCAATGCCAGGGGAAACTATTTTGCGCTTTTATCTTGTCGCGTATCGGGACAGCAATAATTGATGGGAGACTGAGACAGGAACAGACGAGGTTTCAAGGGGGAGAGATCATATACGGACCATTTATTTGTTCTGAGAAATATTGTAGAACTAAGCAAACAACAGAATTCCACCAAAATTGACTGAAAAGCCAAATTTTGCAAATTCTTAAAATCAACCATGTTGTTCTATTTGAAATAGACACTATTTGTGCGTTGAATAACAAATTAATACTAAATAGATATTGCTAAATAAGCTCAAGGAAAGTGTTCTCTATTTAAATCTCCAATTGTAGACTATTTCTTTCCACACAAGCTCCAATACACCACTGGAAATTTTGAATAACCCTGTGGCATGTTTCTGGGTTGATTCTTTGGACGCCCTGTTCAACGTTGAGTTTCAAATGTTCGATTGTCTGTGGGTAGTTTCCTTACACCCTGTCTGTCAAAAAAAACAACCCAAGTTAATAAATGAAGAGGCCCAAGTTGGGGTGAATGCGATACATGCAACCATTCATTTGCAAAAGTTTGGCTTATAAAGCTTTCTCCAAGCAAACCTTTCTTGCAACCATATCAGTAATATCAGGGCCACTCTTGACGTATCGGTTGTGACCCCATTCATGAGGAACCATTTCTGTATAACATAACACATTCTCCTCAAACCCCTACAAAACTTTCTCTGCACGTTTAGATATCTTTCTGAGGTGACCGTTGTGGTCTAACCGTCATTATGAAGAAACCGGAAGGCGCGGATCACGCCCCTGTGGCTGAAAACTTATAAAACGTTTTAAAACTTTTATTTTGCGTTTTATCCAACTTTTGTTAAAATTTTAAAAACTTGATATTGCTCGAACGCGTTGATTCATTTTCTTCATATTTACACCACACACTTGACGTTCTCATGGTTGAATGTTATTTATTCGAAATGTTGACGAAATAAGCATAAAGATAACCGAGTTATTACCCTGGTGGTCCTCTTTTTTCTTTTTTTTTCTTTTTTTAGACACTCTGTATTTTAAACTTCGTGGACTTTGAAAAAAATAGCCTTTTACAACATAGGCTGAAAAGGCCGTGCGGAAAATTCTGGCAATTTATGGCTTCCCAACGAAAACATATAAACTGCGTAAGATCATTATATTATACCAAAGCACTTTTTGGAAGTGTAGTCGATTTTGTTATGGGACAGCCAGTACATTGAAACAGGCATTGGGTGGACAAATGGAACATAATTAGGAGAGTAAGATTTTGCGGATGACATCAGCTGCCTATCAAACATAAAAGTACATGAAAGGCATTCAAATCCAATAAGTAACAAGAGCTGCAGAAAAAATGGCTTTGTAATAAATGTGTCCAAAACAGAAGTGCTGCAATTATCACCAGAAACTACTCCAATCAAATCACTCTTTATGGAGAAACTCTTGCAGAAATTAGTAAATGCAAATACCTTTGCAGCGTTATCTCCAAAACTGCAGACTGCACTGACGACATTCTCCAAGACTTAAAAATGCATGGATCGCTTTGGTAAAACTAAGAACCATCTGTGAATCAAAATCCTTTCATTGAAGAAGAAATTAAAATGTATAATAGCAATGCTTTGGCTGTACTGAAGTATGGTTCAGAGATATGGAAAAGAGACAAAATAATTCAACGAAAATTAACAAGCTTCAAAACAAAACGTCTACGAAGCATTTTTCTAATAATATGGAATTAATTTATTAAGTAAAATTGTTCATTCTGTCTTATTTGAAAAGCGTCATAACCATCGTCATCATCATCATTGTATACAGCGGATAGTAAAACGGTTAAGACTTGGTAGTATTTCCAAAATATTTAATGACAAGTCCAACGCTTCGCCCTCAAAGTCAAAGGGCTTCATCAGGAACATTCAAAATATAAATGACTACACTAGCTGCAGAAACCAAAGTGCGTACATTCATGTCACAACGCCAAATGTATCGCGGGGGATCGGGGAAACCGAGGAAACAGGCTTTCATTTTGTCTGATTTTTCCAAGATGCTTTTGTGTTGGCAGTGGATTTTGTGTACATTAGGTAGTTTTTAGGTGATGTGTTGTGAGGGAAAATGATCTTTTCAGTTTGGGCTTGATGGGCTTTTTTTAGGTCAGCAGAAGGTATATGCGGTTCAATTAGTTGACTTTCTCGATAACGGGTGTTATAAAATGTTTGCAGTATCCACGGTGAAGAAGGTTGGGTGTGAACCCCTCTATCTGTTGTTTAAAAGAATTTTCACGGGAACAAATGCGGCGGAGTCTAAGTGCACCACTATAGACAACAGAAAAGAATATACGTTTGGGATAGGTTTTTATACAGATTTGTCTCACTTTGTTTAGCTGCAATGAGAAGGGGCATGTCCTCGAAAGAAGTGGACTTACCTGAGCTAGAATAAGTAAAGTTCATCATCATCATCATCATCATCATCATCATCATCATCATCATCATCATCATCATCATCATCATCATCATCATCATCATCATCATCATCACTATTATCATCAATCATCATCAACATCATCATAATCGCCATCATCAAAATCACCGTCAACAACAACATCAACAACAACAACAACAACAACAACAACAACAACAACAACAACAACAACAACAACAACAACAACAACAACAACAAAAACAACAACAATACCATCGTCCACATTCTTTAAAAGGAAAGAGGTCAATGCTTAAACTCAACATTAATTTTGATCCAACTGCCCAACCTTTCACAAGCCTTGTTGCAACCCATTGCTTTGTGCTCACACTCACATTGCTCTTGCGACTCACATTACTATCCATATTGTGGGTGATTGAAATGTGCTCTGGTATTGTTTGCTCCCTCTTCCCGCCCAAACATCAATCTTAGGCTATTATCTCTACGTCTTCTTTCTGTGTTTGGTACTCTCTTGTAACACTCTATAATAATCTACGGCATTCCTATGATCTAATTATGTTGCGAGTGGTGAGAGAGTGTTACATACAATTGCTAGTCTGCATCTATCGTCTCAACACGAGCCTTGTGGCGGACTTGGGCTCCTGACTCTTTCTGCAGCCTTTTTACTGTTCTCCTTGGCTCTTTCTTACTGCTGTCTTTCAGCTACACCCCTGATCTCATGGTATGTAAGATCTGCACCTAGCCTTCTCAGATAAGGTTGGAAAATCTTCGATGTCCCGTGGGCAAGTTGTGCACGTTAAAAATCTCTTAGTCGTCTAAAATCGGTCAGAGTAGGCTTTGGCCACCACCCGAGCAAAATTCAAAATTTCCTTCCAACTGAAAATTGTTGGTGTGCCCCGTGCACTTATAAGACCTTATGCAGTTTGCAAGCGCGTAAAGCACTAATAAAAAATAAACTATTTTTAAACGAGACCGACGATCTCAATCTTTTTCTCAAGTATCTTAGTAATTCAACCGTGACGTTTTCTCCCTTTCAGCCAGAGCTGGCCCTGTCAAGCCTGGTCAAAGCCCGTCTACTAAGCGTAAATGGTCTGCCTATTACTATTAGAGTTTCGTAGGTAAATTCTCAGTGTTTGCTCGTTTGTTTGAGTAAGGAGAAGCACACGGACACGATTTTAGTTTTTATGGCACAAGCAACACAATTATGCCATGAATAAGTGCCGAAGATTAGTGGTGTTATAAGAGAGTAAGAAACTTAAGACACCCCGAAAAGTTGCAGGCTAACGGGGCTCTGGTAAAACTGTGACGGGCCAAGCAAGTCGGCAGCGGATTATTTATTGTTAAAAAAACGAATGGAAGAAAGAAACGGACTGATATAGACGGAAAACGACTTGGTGTTAAAGGATTACGAGAAAGGATTTGGACTCTTAACATATTTTTTATTTGGCCTGAAAGACAAAGAACCAGAACTTATTACTTTCATGAAAAGATGGAGAATACCAATACCTGCACTGTCTGATTGTCGTTTGAATGGAAGCGGGACCTAAGAAAATACATGAAAATTACGTACTAATTTAAATATTGAGTGCAGTAGATATGAAATAGAGAGAGAATGAGAGAGAGTGAGAGAGAGAGAGAATGAGAGAGAGAGAGAGAGAGAGAGAGAGCTATTCATGGTGTGGGATTCATAATACAACCTGACACGACAGAAAGAGTTATAGGGAAAGAATTAATATCAGAAACGATCTTGAAAATCAGAATACAGAAAGCGCAAAAAGGGAAACTATCATCCAAGTCTACGCCCCTTGTAACGACACATACTCAAGGGAAGATAAAGAAGAATTTTTTTTTCAGAAGTTGGCGGACACCATAGACAGCGTACCTGATGAGGAGGACCTGATCATACTGGGAGACTTCAACGGACACGTAGGCCAAAAAGGACACCATTGACAGCGTACCTGATGAGGAGGACCTGATCATACTGGGAGACTTCAACGGACACGTAGGCCAAAAAGGACACCATGTGAAAACTACCTTGGACCACACAGTGACACCAGCTCAGATTGTAACTAGAATGGGGAGCAACTACGAGGCTCTCTGCGCAGAGTATAAGTTATACATCACAAATACTTTTTTCTTAAACTGGCTAACAGAAATACTGATAGAAGTATGCGGGGAGACGAGAATTAGGAGAGGGTCTATTAAAGGAATGACAGCGTCAACACGCAACAAAGATAGGAAGAAACTTTTTCAGAAATGGATAGAATCCAATTACGAAAACGACTACACGCAATATTATAGACTAGCAAGAAGGAACTGCAAAAGAGTTGTTAGAGCATCAAATGAATCTTGGACAAAATATGGAGAGCACCCAAGCGAACTGTACCATAAATCACTAGGTGACTTTTACAGAAGTGTAAAATCAATGAGGCTCAGAGAAGAACCGTACGACCCAACAGCTATAATTAATGACAAAACGGGAAACCCAATTATCGACAGCTCCAAAATTAAATCTAGATGGAGAGAATATTTCTCAGAACCTTTGAACACCATTCAAAAGCAAAGAAACAAAGAATTCCAACCAAGTCACACAGAGGAAGAAGAACCAATCATCCTACCATCAGAGGTCAGACAAGCAGTTAAAATCAGCCCCCAAAAACAGAAGCGCAGGAATAGATGAGCTCACCACGGAGACCATCCTAGCATGTGGTGAAACTGGAATAACTTGGCTCACAAAAATCTTCCAGAAAGCATGGACAGAAAGAAAAGTTCCCGGCCACTGGTAAAAAGCGGTCTTAGTATCAATCTGGAAGAAGAAAGGCAGTCAGGGAGACCGAAGAATGTATAGAGGCATTTCACTGCTCAGCCATGTGGCCAGGATGTTCCCCAAGATTTTGGAATGGCGAACAAGACACAAAGTTGACCCATTCCTGAGTAAGGCCCAAATGGGATTTAGAAAGGGAAAAGGATGCACCGACGCAATTTTTGCCCTACGACAAATGTGCAAAAGGATAATAGAACACAACAGGGAACTAAATATAGTATTTTTCGAACAGGAGAAAGCGTTCGGCAGAGGGAATAGAAGCAAGTTATGGAAAGAACTCGAAAACTACATGGTAAGAGTCTTAGGCACTTCAGTGAACACGCTCACTATGGCGTCATTTGGCTTCGGAAAGTCCCATAGGGTTTTGTTTCCGGACATTGCGTCTCATCGCGACAGTGGGTTCAAACTGCCCACATTTTTGTTTAATTTAGGGGACCAACATTCAAGTCCGATACATGTCTTTAAAGACCTGTGGGTGGCCTTCAAAACGCTTCTTTCCAGATAGATGTGCGACTAATGAGTCTCGAAATATTTCAAGTTGAAAAATAGACAATATTTAACCATTGATTTTTGATAAATTTTCTCGTCATATTTTTTTCAAACTACCCTTGTTGGTAAACCATTCTTTGTTCTTCCAGAAAACGTTAAAATGGTTATCGTAGAAGTCTTACCTTGGCTAGTGTAGTCTTACCCTTTTATCAACCAAATCCGCGAAAACCTAGCTGAACCCTTCCACCGTGACATCGCGCAGAGTCGTGACGTCACGCATTTTCGCCTTGAGCTTTTGGTTCCCTCTCTTCATTGTTTGAAATGTACGAGACAGGGAAATACATCGCCAACAGATTTTTAAACTTTAGTTCAAAAAGTTAATCAATTTTGGTAATGTTTTATAATCACTGACTTCACATTGTGCCTTAGTTCATCGATAGTATAAAGAAAACGAGACTTTTTAGACCCAAGTATTTCCTTTTCACTGAGCTCCCCCTCCCTCCTTTTTTCCCCTGCCCAAAGCCTTTCATTGCGTAGGTCTAGGGCCTAGATCTAGTATGAAGAGTCCGGACTCGTGTTGTTAACACAGTCAAAAATTAAATTGGGACGCCTATTAAAGTATCTGATGCAATTATTTGCTTGATAAAGTTTCTTAGGTCTATTGTTAGTACCGATCCCGATTTTCTTTCTTTTCTGTCGTATGAATAAGAACGAAAAATGCTATGTACTGGATTGTGGGATCCACTGCATGCCCCCCGCCCGCCCCCTCCCTCTCTCTCTCTCTCTCTCTCTCTCTCTCTCTCTCTCTCTCTCTCTCTCTCTCTCTCTCTCTCTCTCTCTCTCTCTCTCTCTCTGGGTGTGTGTGTGTGTGTGTGTGTGTGTGTGTGTGTATGTATGTGTGTGTGTGTGAGTGTGTGTGGTTTCATGTGTTCCCACTCCCCTCTTATTTTCGTATCCGTACCTCTCTTTTCTTCTCTATCCCACTTTACCTGCTCTTCACCTTTATACATTGGTGAGGCAGCGTGGTGGAATCAGGCTCTCGTCAAAATAATCACAATGAAGAAACTGGGATTTTTCCGCAGATATGAGAAATTTTTTCGAATTTTGGGGTTTTAGGCTCAACAACAATTCATGCCTATTAAAGAGCTCATTTATGTGTGGATTTGACTGAAAAACGCGGATTGAAGCACAAAAAATGTAAATTTTCAGTCGCCACGGACTCTTAAGCTAAGGAAATTTTTTTATAACTAACTTTTGGCAGCCTTTTTCTCACTAATTTTACCTCTGAAACCAGGTGACCCCAACCTCCTTCATTTGCAAAGATCTCGACTTGTATTCAAGATAAATGGATATTTTTTCATCCTAATAAAGATAAGTAAACAAGCTTTACGATGATACCAATAACTCTACATGCTCAAAAATTGACGAGAGCCTGATTCCACCACGTTGTGCCACATTTCCTCTATTTTATATCCTTCTTGTCTTATTTGTCTTATAATCGCCACCGCCGCCATCCTCCCACGACTCACGGTATTAGCTGTGTAAGCCTATTACTCTTTTCCACTGATGAAACAACCCTGAAGAAAGATGCCAGTTGCAACAAAGTGAGCACTTTTGCTCCTCAGTTCTTTCTTTATTTTACTTTTTCCTTCCTCTGGTATCCTTAGGATGTCGAGGGGAGGTGCAGGTTTCGGCGTCTGTGATACATATGCTAATTAGTTATATTGTTCCAGGGCCTTTTTAACCCCATCCAGTCAGGTCTGTCTTGGTCTTTCTCTTGATTTAAAGCCGGATTCGCGGGTGTGGTAAGCTCTAACGCTAGTTGTTTCTGGGGCATTCTGGTTAGATGTCCTAACAATTTGACTGTTTGACGCTCTAATAAATTTACTACTGGTAGACGCATTGTCTCGTTCCTTATGCGGTCTCCTCTGGTGACGTTGGTGGTTTTGCAGAAACATCTAATTTCGCTTGCATTGATTTTCCTTTCTCATGCCTTGTTTAGAGACCATGTTCGGCACTGGTATGTTAATGTTGGTATGAAGATTCTATCGATGAGCTGGGGATGTCACTTCAGTTGGGATGTTCTTGTGACTGAGAAGGGGTGCTAGGTGGTAGGTCACTGCATTTGCCTTCATAGTTCTTTTTCTTTGTCCATACGCCCATCTAGTGAGAAGATGCTTCCCAAATATCTAAATTCCTCTACTTGTTGGAGTTGTGTTCCATCAATAAGGATGTTGAGTTTCCCTGGGCTTTTTCTTGCCTTCATAACTTCTGTTTTTGAAATGAAGATTTTTATGTATAGGTGTTTACATTCCTCATTAATTAATTTTGTGGTGTGTTTTTTGTGATTCCTCTTCATCTGTATTTAATGTACTCTGGTCATCAACAAACACAAGCTCGCTCAGTCATTGATGTTTTCATTTGCTGCTTTCGTGATCTTATCCATGTAAGTGATGAAGAGAAGCGGAGAGAGAACACACCCTTGTCTCACCCCAGACGTGATGGGGAAACAGTCCGATAGTCTTTCTGTTAACATTTCGGCACACAGGCTGTTTTTATAAAGTGCCATGATGTTCTTGAGCAATTGTCCTTTAACACCATATTACTCTAAGACTACCCCCCAGGGCGATGCCACTGACTGAAGTGTCTTTAGGCCATTCCAAAACAGGGGACGTTCTAATGCACAGTAGAATTGTAAATCATAACTATGCCTGAACTACAACAGGGAACTGCGCCTTTTTCTTTCCTAATCCTTACTTTCTTCATTTCCTCTACTTCTTTTGTATGTTTGTCACACTCTTGTGACCCGCTGTTTCCGGGGTGCCTTGATAGTCTAAGCAGACTTTGAGCTGTAGAAGCTAGAAAGGTGAGCAGAGTAAGTTTGAATCCCTGTAAGGACTTCTCTGTTGACACCCACCCCTAGGCGCTCATGTGACCTATGCAGTTGCGGGTGCCGTAAAACCTCTACTAAAACCTCTAAGACTTCCCAAAGTTGACATCTATTTACCCCGTCGAACGCCTTTCCGTGGTCCACGAAGACGAAATTGAGGTCTTGTCATGTCCAATGACAGACTCACACAACTGTCCGAATGCAAAAAACCGTCACTACAGCCCTTGCCTTTTCTGAAGCCAAACTGGGATTCACTAAGTTGAGTGTCTGCAATTGGTCTCATTTTCATTTCCAGTATCTTGGCAAACGGCATATCCACACGGCTGAGAAAGGATATTCCTCTGTAGGCTCTGTGTTGTTTTTGTCGCCCAGGCCAGGCCAAATATCCTCCCTAGCCAGAGTTCTCCGATATGGCGGTATAGTTTGATCTCTTCTGCTGCGATGTTTTCAACGCCTATCGCTTTGTTTGTGGGACTATTCTTTATAACAGGTTGGGTTTCACTCTGCAGTAGTGATGGTTCTGGAGTGGTTTCTTTCGGTGAGAAGCTGTTAGCCTTTGTTTCTGCTGTAGGATTCAGCAGCTCCTGGAAAATAGCGTTTCTATCTGTCCTTAATCTTTGGCTTTCTAAAAATAGGGGTTTCCGTGCTCATCATTGACTATTTCAGTTTGGTTGAATGGTACTTCCTGCATCCTCATGCTTTTTTAACTCTCTAGTAAAACTCTCAAGGGTTTTCTGTACATTTTGTTACCAGCTGTTCTCCATATAGCCTACTGACCAGGATCTGTTCTTACTTAGCTTCTTTTACTACCCTTGATGTATAGCGGCGGTCCTTTCTGACTGTATAGGATGTAATCTTCCCCCGTCTTAGATTTCTACCACTTTTTGAATGCCTTTTTCTTCAGTTGGACGGCTTCCTTCACTTGGTCATTCCACCATATAGTGATATAGTTGTTTTCTTTTTCTGCCCTCTTGTTTTCCTGGTGCCGAACTCTTCTTTTAATGCTCTGTACACACATGCTTTGAAGTGGCTCCTATCCTCTTTCATGTCTTCCAATTTTTTGGGAAAATTTGTGAAATACATCTTTCAAACGTTCATGTATCTTATCCTTGTTATTGTCTTTTATATTTCTGAGATTTACGACTTCTCATCGTTTCTTTGCTTCTGGCCTTTTCCGGTTTGGTGTGTCAATAGTCATGATGACTGGGAATCACTCTTGAGTCTCTGATTTTTCTCAGTTTCGATCTTTAGGCTAGGATAAAATCAATTTGTGATGCTATCTTTAGACCATTGCATTTGTTCCAAGTTTTAACTTGACTCCTTTTGTGTTGGAAAAAGGTATTTGAAATGACGCGCTCATGTTCTGCACACAGCTGTAATAGCATTTCTCCATTGCTGTTTCGACCTGTTTCCCTGTCACTGTGTGGCCGCATGTATCTCTCCCACGTCGTCTTCCTTGTTTCCACTTTGCCGTTAAAGTACCCCATCATTGTTACATTATCTTTGTCATCCATGGTGTTTAAAAGGTCACTCAGTTGATCATAGAACTGATGTCCCTGTTCTTCGGGATATGAGTCATTGCATGGTATTATATATATATATATATATATATATATATATATATATATATATATATATATATATATATATATATATATAATATCTGTATTTGATGACCCTCAGTAATTGTCATATTCTATGGTGATTTCCCGCTTTATACCATACTCGTTGAATTTTTTTCATTTTCTTCAAGTCTGTGTTATGCTTGGGTTTAACGGCACTTGCAACACAAATAGGTCATATAAGCCCCGAAAATTAAAGGTGTTACAAGAGAGTAACATACACAGAAAAGAACAAGGACAGAAGAGGACGATTGATTGTTAATAGGGAAAAAAGGAACAAACCACACCCCAGAGCACCCGCCAACCTCCTGCTTGAGTTGTGCATGTAAGATTGAAACTGCTTTCAATTTTAATCATTTTTCCCCAATAGCAAGTTACAGAACTCTTTAAAACAAAATGAGAGACGTTTTTCTTTTTAAAATCGGACCATTATTATGGAAAGTGTGCCCGTTTTTTTTTTGGGGGGGGGGGATAATAGGCATTGGACTCCCGACGTCACGATTATGACGTAATTAAACGGTAAATAGAATTTTACTCTTAATGTACTTGACTTTTTTTTTTATATATTGATTTACATAAGACAG
The DNA here is from genome assembly GCF_000002075.1 of Aplysia californica. Taxonomy (NCBI): domain Eukaryota; kingdom Metazoa; phylum Mollusca; class Gastropoda; order Aplysiida; family Aplysiidae; genus Aplysia; species Aplysia californica. Next base: position 92,214 of record NW_004798304.1, on the reverse strand, counting down.
CAAACAAAATGATACCTCAATGGTCACGATACAACTATTATTAAGGATTTTATGACGTTGTGAAGCAAAATTTCGAGTTTTGGTGGCACAAAATGCAGTGCAAAAATTTGGCCAAATCAGGGCGAAAATTGATTCACAAAAACGGTCGTTGCTTCTAAACTAACAAAGATAGCACAAAAATTTAAAAAGCTCTGAAAACAGAAAGCCAAGCTCTTTTCAATAATCCTAATATTAGTGCCATCGGAGAAGTTTGAAAATTTCACTGAAGTGCCTATGGCCAACTTCTAGATAACACCCGTGCCATTTACGTGAACAGCATAAGTGGTAAGAACGTCGGAGGGACTCACAGAATGGTTCGAGATAACATTCGGAGTAAGGCAAGGTTTTGTCCTATGACCACTACTATTTTAGTATTTATCTAGTATATATTTGTGGTGGCCGAATTTTGCTATTCAAAAGGCTTTTTAATGACATGCAGTTTTCGCCAAAAGATTCTTTAAAATATTCTCCAGATCATGACGTCCTTCGTTTTTCCAGTTTTGAGACAGTTTTGCTGCAAAAAGCTAAAACTATTGATTTCGCCAATTGCTTTTGTAGGCCGACGCTTCTGTCTCTGTAATTTTTTAAAAATACACCAGGTTTGTTTATTTCAAGTCGTACTTCCGTTCGATACTATCGCGCATTGTCGCGCAATACCACTGAGCACTATTTTAAGTGTGCGACCCGTATAGATCAAGCCTCATGTTTTCATTTTTAACTTGGTGCTAAATTCGACTCTGATCCTTTCGTTTGATGCCCACCATCGCTTATTCAGGACTCCTTTGTCAAATTCTTTTTCTTGCTACTGGGAACAATCAACACGCTTCTGTACAACCACGAAAGCGGAATAGAAAATCAATCTAAGCATCTATTATATATTTGGAAACTTCGAAACACATGTGTCACTTTTCTCTCAAGATTTATTGCTCCATTCCAGTAAAATGTAAATATAGGAGACCAATAATGTTCAGTTGGTGTTAATGCACCTATCATTCCTGTCATCGAAAGGGGGCCCAGCTAGTCATATATATGGATAGAATTACAAAAGAGGGCAACACAGAACCAAACGTCCTAAATAAATTACTCTTCGCTGAAGACCAACGCCTGGCACACAAAGATGAACGAAGTCTCCAACACCACACCACCAGATTAAACGAAGAAAATAACAACTACGACAGGAAAATCAACATCAACAAAACAGAGACAATAAAAGTAAGCAAAAAGCCGGAACCACTCAGTATACACATCAACAACAAACAGTCTCAGACTGATCCAAGAATTTAAATACCTCGGAAGTATATTCTCGGAGGATGGGCGACTGAACAGAGAAATTGAAACACGAGTACAAAAGGCCAATAATGTTAGTTACCAGCTTATTCCACTACTGAAACATCCTAACATCCCCATGACAACAAAATTCAAAATGATCAACGCCATATTCATCACAACACGCACCTATCAATGCCAAACATGGACCACGAACAAGACATTAGAGCAAAGAATTACAACATATGAAATGCGATGTCTTAGAAAAGCAGTAAACAAGACCAGGCGAGACCAAATAAGAAACTCAGTAATCAGAGAAATGGTGGGCACAAATTATGTCATGCATCACATCCAACACCAAAGAATCAAATGGTTCGGACATTTCATGCGATTACCAACACACACACCATCCAGCACAGCGTGCTTACATTTTTTTAAAATTCCATGGCAACAAGTCTAGAGGGCGACCGAGAAAGACCTGGATAGATGGAGTCAGGGAAACACTAACAACTCAAGGCATCCCCTGACCTAAGCTCTCCGGCTGGCGACAGAGAGACATATCTTTCTTCCCAAGACACCCAAAAGGTGATAAGCGGCGGAAAAAAGTAAAAGTAAAAAAAATAAAAGAAGGAAGAGAGATCAGGACGATGTATGTTCGATAGGAAAGAAGGAGCAAACCAAACCAGAGCACCCGCCAACCACCCACGATGAACAAAAGACCGATGAATAAGCACACCACAGAAATAAACATAGACGAAAACGAATAGCACTGCAGTTATTTATTTTTTTAAATACAGTGTAACGAGTTTGTACCATTTTACAGGAGAGCCCAAAGAGATTATAAAAAGAACTATTTTTTTACCTCTGTTGAGGCGCCAAAAACCCAAATGATGTTACAAATAAAACAGCATTTGGTTTAAACATAATAAGGAAGTTAACATCAAAATTCTTTTCTTAATTTGAGATGTTTACAGAGAGTTTGTTTTCTTGGTGATAATAATGATATGCAGTTGTTTTTGTTTTGTTTGGTTTTGTTTTGTTTTGTTGGTGGCCTTTCTGTAAAATCATAAAAACTGACTTTATTTTATTTCCAATGACGGCAGAATAGAACCAAAGTTTTAAAGAAGAGAAACAGACGAATAAAGAGTAGGCGAAGTAACAGAAAGATGGATGAATAACACACCAGGCGAATAGACAGGAGAGCTGTTTTTAATGTGGGTGGTTTCTCGCCCCTATCAAAAATTGGATCATCACTAAAATTACATATGAATTATTATAAAGGAAGACGAAATATAAGAATGGTGAACAAGTAGACAGGCAGAATAATAAACAAACAATAGGGGTACGCTTTTGACGAATAAGCAGTCAGACGGATAAACTGGAAGTCAGACGAATGAATAGACAGCTGGATAAACACACACACACACACACACACACACACACACACACACACACACACATACACACACACATACACAGAGAGAGAAAGAGAGAGAGAGAGTGAGAGAGAGAGAGAGAAAGAGAGAGAGAGAGAGAGAGAGAGAGGGGGGGGGGGGTAGGACGGGGGGCAGACGAGTGATTTAAAAAGGTGAATACAAATATGGTAACATACGAATAAACGAACAGAGGGATAATAAACAGAAAACAGATGAATAAACAGAGACAAGGATACAAACAGGGAGTTGACGAATACATCGACCGGCGGTTAAACCGAGAGCAGAGGTTTAAAAATAATCAAAGATAAACTGAAAAAGTGGAAGAGTTATGAGGAAAGGGAAAAAACGATGACAAAGAATGTTCTTGCCCGAACTGGGTACACATCAATCAACCACAAGGATGAGCGCTAATCGATATCGATATTCGATACTATCGAGTACTCATAATGTTTCAAAGTGCACGATAGTTTGGCCAACTTCTCGATTTTAATGGACATATAATTTGTTTTAAAAGTTTGAATGTTGTTTGAAATATACAAAAGAACAATAATAATTATAAGCAAAGTGCGTGGTTAGCTGGCACCCTATTGTGGTTTATTCTCTCTTTCCTATCACACATATAAAGTCCTTGCACCTCCTCCTTTTTGTTTGTTACTCTCTTAAAACACTTCTAATTTTCGGCACTTATTTGACTTAAATGTGTTGCGAGTGCTGAAAATTTACAGAAAAATAAAAATAAATAAAGCTGCAATTATTTTATTGTCAATTGCTGCCTGTAAAATTCTCAAAATTAGACATTATTGGGGGGGGGGGGGGGGCTCTCGTGGTCTAGAGGTTACAGTTTTCGCCTCTCTTTCAATAGGTCCTGAGTTCGAAACCTGACAGCGACGGAAACATTTTCGTCTTTAAAAAATGATCTTCTTTCATCCCCTTTCCTACTCTCTAGTCATGTTCCGTAGACTGCTTTTGCCTCCTCTTTCTGTCCCCTGCCCCCCCCCCCCGTGTTCCCTCCTCTGGGCCCCTGACTCTTTCGGCTGCCTTTCTACTGATTCTCCTTGGCTCCTTCACACTGCTGTCTTTCAGCCGCACCCCTGGCCAAAATGTAGGTAAGATCTGATACCTAGCCTCTTCGGATAAGTACGAAGTAATCTCGGACGTCCCGTGTGCAAGTTGCTCACAATAAAGATCCCCTGGTGGTCCTAAAATTGATAAGAGTTGACTTCGGCCACCAACCGTGCAAAATTCTAGATTAATTCCTACCAACCTGAAAATGCTTAATGTGTCCCGCGCGCTCATATGACCTTTGGGTAAGGACGGACAATACGACAAAATGACAAAGATTTGTAGTTTGTAGGTAAAGCAAAACAAAGAAGGGAATAAAATATATCAAAATCGTATTGCCATGTCACATTGCCACCGACACGTCACGGACGACACAATTCCCAGACAACATGTTCAAAATGTTTTGTTCGTCTGTTTCAAGGGAATTGATCTCATCAATTAGTCCCCTTCAGAATCACTTCTCCCACTAGTTGTATATAAATAGCTATGATGCAGTGTCACTAAAAGGTAAACAATCTAACTGTGGGGCTTTCTGTTGATGAGACAGGCTTATGAAAAAGTGTTATTTCTTTGGTCAGGTCATCCCTGCACTTCTCCAAAAGTTCATATTAACTAGATCTGCTGGGTTTCCTTTGAAAATAGCTAAAGAACTGTTCATGGTCTTCCACCAATCACAGGTATAAATGAAGGAATTCACCGAGAGTCTCACGCTATCTCAATACTGGGCAAATGCCATATTTATATAGCACGTTGTCGTTAACTTCTGTCTCCTCCTCAACCATAACAAAAACAACAACTTCTTTCTCCTGGTACACCCCATGTCTGCGGATAGAATGTCGTGGAAATTGTGCATTATTAACGTGGTCGGTTTTTACCTCGTACAAATAGGACGATTTCAGTTACAGAGTTGTCGTGTCGTCCGCCCTTAGCGTGGTCCTACTGTTATGCAGTTGCCAGCGCCGTAAAACACTAAGCAAAACAAGAAAATGAGAGAGAGAGAGAGAGAGAGAGAGAGAGAGAGAGAGAGAGAGAGAGAGAGAGAGAGAGAGAGAGAGGGGGGGAGCAGTGCTCATCTCGTGTCTTGGTAATGTTGAAGATCACTGACCTTCGCACTACCCCACCCGACCTATAGCTACTCCACTTGAATATCATTTTTATTCCCTTGTTTTCCTAACCACAAACCAAATACTCAGTACTGATTGACACTAAATTCTGATTAATCGACAGAGTACTCGCTAGAGGCCAGTATCGAGTAGCGTCCATGCACTTCTAATTTAACCCACTGACGTAAGAAGCACAGGGCGACGAACTTGAGTACCGCTTCGTGGTGTTCTTCGGTCCAGAAAAAACGTCGCCAATCCTCGTTCAAAGCGATCTTCACGTACACAATGCCGGCAGAAAACGCTGCATCCGCCAAAAAAGTCTACTTTTAGAAATGAAGTCAAAAAAATATTTTAAGACTGCAAAGCTCTTTTGCATGCTTTCGGATTTTTTTCTTCTGAAAAACATGAAATGATGTACTTTATAAAGTGGTGTTGACAGAGAGATATACCGTACTAATAAGCGGACAGACTGATAAACCGAGAGGCAGACGAATAATCACTAAACTGATAGGAAAGCCAGTTATTTTTTGTTCAGAATCGCTATTGGCTTACACTGCAGTCTGACCGTTTTATGAGTACTAACGTACCGCTTTCTTCCGAACGAAGGAAGATAATACAACTATTTTTCAGCCTTTTTCTGTCATTCTTCGCCACTGCGCCTATACCTCGTGTTTGTACGCGTGGTTGTGTTTGGACAATGTGCGAAGGTGTCGCAGAATAATACCCAGCCATAACTGCCTTGGCGACATCTTGTGTGATCATCTAATTTTCGAACGAAGTTCATCTGCAGGATAGTTGATGTCTATATACGTTACGTCCTATAAGGACTTTAAGCTTTAAGCCCCTTGTGGTTCGCAGTTCGCAGCTTGCGTCAATGATGTAGTGGAGGTAAGGCCTTACGGATAAGTTATACTATCATTCTTGTTGTTGTTATTATTATTATTATT
>NW_004798304.1:74268-83705 GCF_000002075.1 Aplysia californica | reverse complement strand
TCAGAGTAGTCCTACAATGGATTCCTGCCCACACTGGAATCCGGGAAATGAAAGAGCTGATGCTCTGGCAAAGAAAGGAGCTAGCCTCCCTCAGCCTGAAATTCCTACGAATTACACCACCTGCTGCCAAATGATCAAGTCAAACCTCAAGGAAGACTGGATGAATGATTGGGCCACAGGTACGACAGGAAGGATTGTGTATGGCCATATGAATAAACCACTGATCAAAGATCCAATCAATGAGTTGAGGAGGGGAGATCAATCCATAATCTTCCAACTTTGGACACAACATGTACCCCTCAACCAACATCTTAACCGAATTGGAGTAAAGCAGTCTGCCGCCTGCCCACTATGTGACTACCCCTCAGAGACAGTGGAACATCATCTGTTCTTCGGTACAAAACTAACTGAGAGTAAACCAAGAGTAAACTGCTTACATTATCTTTTCATTTGCCATGACAATAACTTAGTGAAAACGTTACCGATATTTTATAAGACAGTCCACATCGTTACATGCAATCAGCCTGCCCTTCATTGTTTAAAAAAAAGGAAAAAGTAGAAAATAATTTTCATGATTTCAAAATTATGCTCATTCTCGGCCCGTCAGCAAGCAAATTCCATTGTTGAAGCCTTGGACCTAACAGTTCATCTGTGTGTTTTGGCGGCAGTTGTAAGTCTGTGAGAAAGTCGTTCAGTCCATTTTACTTGATCATCTTATCGTGTATTCTTGCTTGAAAATTTCGGTTAAAATCAGGCTCATCAGGTATTGAAGTTCCAGTCTGTTCTTCATGGTTTTCTTCTTCCACTTCTTTCAATTCAGTACTTATAGTCTCTGGCTCGACTGGATTTGGTCAATCTTAACTGTGTAGTACTAGACAACGGGCAGATAGAATATTGTGATGTGTGTATCAACTTTACCCTTCCGATTTCCCTTAAGTTTATTTTTATCCGCTTACACAATTCAATAGTAGCAGTTCTCTGAATGATTGCTTCATTCACTCCAAACCACAAGCACTTCAAATGGCACTGATTATAATTATGCTTCTTTCCTTTTTACAACTACTTAATGGTGATGGTTTGTGGCACAAGTATTACAACGTACGTGAGGAGTCTAATGTTTTTCTTGGTCATCAACTTTGTATCTAAAATAAGATGATGGGCACTGTAATTAAAGTTTGAAATCGTTCTCCTTTGTGCAATATAGCATATTTGGTCGCAGATGGAACAGAAATTGTAAGGATTGTTTACACAAAAAAGAGAAATAATGACTCTTATTGTAGTTGGGTAAAATGAGCAGTTTCTGGTTCTGAAATACTCTGTGTTGCTGAATGAAAACAAAATGTTCACAATGAAGCCACAGAAGAAAATATTGTATGATACAACTTAGAAACTGATTCCATCACACAACTAAATTTTAATATTAATTGCAGCCTAAAATTATCCACCCCAAGTGACCTTTGTCTTTTTTTTTTTTTTACTATATATTATATAAACCAAGGAAACACAACATCAAGCTATATCTTAAAAACTTAGACTTAAGCATAAAAAATGAGTATCATTTTCGAATTCAGAGCCATCAAATTTTAATTACTTTTGTAATTTTTTTAAAACCCACACACAAAAAAACTGGTTTTAAATCGGAAGCTAATTTCTTATAAAGCTAGACCAGGGCAATGTTATTACAAAATGTATTATTCATTATTATTATTATTGTTATTATTGTTTTATTTTATTTTATTTTTTTTTCCATTATTATTATTATTTTCATTATTATTATTATTATTATTATTATTATTATTATTATTATTTTCATTATTATTATTATTATCATTATTATTATTATTATTATTATTATTATTATTATTGTTGTTGTTGTTGTTGTTGTTGTTATTATTACTATTGTTTATGGCTCTTTTCGTCAATGCTGACGGTCAATTCAGCTTCAGATGGTCTCAAGGTCATCTTCACGCAGCTTCTTTCATGGCTAATTCTTTCTATGTTTGAAGCGCAGATTCTGTCGCAGTGCTTGCATGTCAGTGACGTAGATCGGAGCTCTGTATTTCCGCTGTTTTCCTTTCGTCGTTGGTGTTTTTCAGCCTGGTTGTTTCTAAGGCTTCTCTCTAGCATTAAAGTTCTTTCCTGTATCTTTTTCTTCCATTTTTCCCGTCCTCAGCTATTTCTTAACAGATGTTAACATCCACTCCAAGCTTAGATAAGCTGTTTATGCAGGTGCATTTGTACCTCAATGTTAGTTTTCCTCGGGGTCTTTTTCCTTGGGCAAGTTCTCCACAGAGAAATCGCTTCGGAATCAGGTTGTAGTCCTTTCTTTTGACTTGGCCCAGCCATCTCAATCTTTTTAAACACAGGATAGTTGTCATGCTCTGGATGTTTGCCCGTGCCAACACTTCTACATCTGTAACCTTGTCACGACACGAAATGCCTGAGATCTTGCTATTGAACAATAACAATAATAATAATCGTACTATTAATGATGATGATGATCATCATCATCATCACCATCATCATCATCATAGTCATCATCATCATCATCATCATCATCACCATCATCATCATAATAATAATAATAATAATAATAATAATAATAATAATAATAATAATAATAATAATAATAAACTAGGCCTGTGGCAAACTGGACCTGTGACAAACTGGCATCCTTCCCCTTGCAGCCATGCCATAGCTCTGGCACGTTTAAAGTCTCTCAGCTTTCGTCTTGGTGGTAGGTTGATGCGATACTGGGTTTTGAGCAAACAGCGGCTTATATTACCACCACAGTGAGCCCAGTTTTAGACCGTACGTCCGTTTATGACGTGCACCAGAAATGAGGAATGTCCGTGGTGTTGCACACAAGTCAATCAAAAACTGCAAATTTGGCTAAAATTCACTGAGGATTTCCGTGCAGCACGTAGTGGTTTTGCCACTTTCGAAAGCTTTGCAGTACGCATTGGTAACCCATTAACTATTTCAGAGCAAAAACAATTTAAAACATTCCTTGCCCTTTGTTCGGATTTTTTAAAAAATCATTCATGGCTGTCAATCAAGGTGGCCCTTAACTTATGTTGAAGTCTGTAGTAAGATGCCCCTAAACGAAGAGTTAGTTTAGCCCCACGAAATAGAGGTGGAAGCGAGAGGAAACAAAGATAAACGACTATCAACCTGAATTTATGTTGTAATTGTCAGAATCTGGAGGAAGACATTGGCCAAGAAAGAATGGGCCAACGTTGACCATAGCGTGAAACGCACGGTCCTTTAGTGAAACTGAAGTTGATCGGAGATTACGGACACATGAATATGGTGAATTCAGTGTCATCTGTGAACATTGCAATGCCATAAGATGGAGAGAAGAGAAACACATCCTGCTGTCAAAATGGCAAAGTTAGTATAGCTGTACCTCCTGCATGTTGGAATTGTGTTGCATGCCAACTAGGTTCCCCCTAGAAACTGACACGCTAGAATATACTATTCACCTTCACGTGGTGAAGTTGCAACACTCCTACGAGAAAACCACTCCAGCAAATTGGACATCATACTACGATGTAGATCAGGAGATGGCCGGGAATTACGAAGCATCAGTACGTGCCATCGTTCTTACCATCCTCTTCAGTATGTGTTCATATTCCCTACTGGATGGGATGGCTTGCATCTAGGACAAAAACGTCAGACAAAAGAACCCTTACAACCCACAGATGTTTATACCTTCCGTCTCCAAATACGCATGCGTGATTTTAATATCATAGCCAAAATGAGGAGGATGATGCAACAATTTGCTGTGGACCAGAAGGCAAAGACCGAGGGAAGCAGTTTAGATTGGGTGCGCAGACATTTAAAAAAAAAAAAAAAACATTCCTTCTGGGAAGTACCAATGATTGATAGATGCTGCTTCTGCTGATGACACTGTGAATGTTGGCATGAAGATAATATTACCTGCAACAGTGTGTGGTCCCATTGTCGTGTTGCTGAGAAATCTGGATCCCACAAACGGCTATTGTAACGGGACTTGATATGTGGTTCAACACCTTCATCAAAATAATTTTGTAATTGATGCTGTCATCGCTTGCGGTCCGCATGCCAAAAAGAGACTTTTCATCCCAGGGATTCCCCTCATGCCTTCAGACCAGGGGCGAAGGCTGACTTGTTTGACAGGGTAATCAAAGTGAAACGGGATCAGAATCAGATATGGCCTGTAGATATCACACAAGAATCTTACTCGAGGCGGCGACTCTGAGTTGTGAATGAAAACAAATCGGGAATTCATATTGTATGTTCAACCGCCGAAATAATCGGGAAAGTATCTTATTAAATATCAGTTCCAACTAAAATTAAATTTATCTTTAGATGTGAATACATAAACACAAAGCAAAGAAGCAAAGATCTCAGCACTAGATCTATATGTTATAGATCTACCAGTGAGTCTAACTCTTTGGTAGAACATGACAATTATCTTTTTTTTTATTTCACATTTGGCTGTTTTTGTTAGCCTTTCGCGACCAGGAGCTGGTGTCATAATCGAGGTCACGATCTGATTATAGGACGGTAAAAAGTCGAGGAAAAAAAACAAGCACATGGAGCAGCCAAGAGATTATTAGGAGTTAGTTCCCCTTACATTTGTGAGGTAGACTCGACTAGTGTTAGTTAGCTTACATAATCAGGGCTTGTGATTGATTATAACTGTGGCCCCAAAGGGGTGAACAGGGTATATGTGGCAATGAAACAACTTTGACTGCTATGCACATGTTCCCTTCAACTCTATTGGTAAACTCTTCCAGCCTTACTTTAAGCTTACTTAATCAAAGCTTGCGACTGCTTATGGAGTGGCCCGAGAGGGGTGAGGAGGCTATTTCTGTGGCCGTGAAACCGTTTTGAATGTTAGGCATACTGTTCATTGTTGATTACGAACGTCTTTTTACATTTAATTTAAGAGTTTTACGTTTAAGAATGAATTTGACAGCGACAATGTTTCGAAATTAGGAAGGGAAGCAGTGATTATTTGATTATATAGACGCTTCGCCCCTGCTTCAGACAACATATTTCTCCTCTATATATGACGGATTTCCAAGAGATTTTGATTTTGTACCTTCTTCTCAGTTGTTGTTATTTCTGTTTTTCATAATAAATGGCTCTTCGTGTTTTTAAAGGAAGAAAAATCATTCAACATCAATGTGGGGCTCTCGTGGTCTAGAGGTTAAGGTGTTCGCCTCTTATTCAAAAGATACTGGGTTCGAGTCCTGATAGCGACGGAAAATTTTCTTCTCTAAAATTTTCTCTTTTCACATCCTTTCCTGCTCTGTAACAATGTTCTGTCGTCTGCTTTCGTCACCACTTTCTGGCCCCCACCCCCTTACCTCCTTTGCCCCCTCCTCTGGGCTTGTGACTCTTTCAGCAGACTTTCTACTGCTACTCTTTCGCACTTTCTTTCCGTTGTCTTTCAGCCACACCCTGATCTTATGGTAAGAAAGATATTCACTTAGCCTTCTCGTATAAGGGGGAAAATCTCGGAGGTCCCGTTTGCAAGTTGCGCACGTTAAAGATCTCTTGGTGGTCAGATATAGATAGGAGTAGGCTTCGGCGCCACCTGGGCAAAATTCAAAATTTCCTACCAACTGAAAATGTACAATGCCTCGCGCGCTCATATAACCTTATGCAGTAGAGTTGCGAGCGTCCTGAAACTTTCCAGTAAAAAAAAAGAACCCATCAACGTATTGGTACATGAATACAGGAAAATGGAAAGGTACGAATGTGTATTAAAACAATTCATGTCAATAGTTTCTGAAATGTGGATCAAATATCCTAAGAAAAAAAAGGAAACTGATTAAGCTTAAAACACAAAATATTAGTCTACAAAATCATCATGTTTAAAATAATATGGTACTAGAAGTATTTAAAGGTATAAAGATATCACTGTGATCGAGCACTCTCTCTCTCTCTATCTATCTACCTACCTATCTATCTATCTATCTCACGTACACTCTCTGTCTTTTTCACTCTTGAGCAGCAGCAATGGTAGTTGTTCTATAGATAGGTTGTGTAAATAATGAAAATAAATGGTGTTTAAACTTTTTCTGGAACACTATTCAAAGACTTGGCTACGCTAATGCTCTGGGGTAACATGTTCCAGAAATTTATCCCTGAATGAAAGAAAGAACGCTGGCCATATACGGCTAGTATTCTCAATTAAAACAGTTTTGTCCAATTCTGATCTCAGTTACCTATTAGGTGTACACTTATAAATATCTCCTGAGATGTAGTGTGGTGCGGGCCCATTGGGAGATTATTCACAAAAGAGACAGATTCGTGTATATAAAGCGATTGATTGTCTCTGGGTAACCAGTGTAGATCTTTCAGGATTGGGGTCACATGGTTTTTATACCTCTTTCTTTCTTTATAAGTCGGGAGACATGGTTTCAAACTTTGGAGGCGATACAAAAGAATAATATGTCGAAGTTTTTCGAGTATAGAATTACCGAAATTGAATACCAACTGTACGAGTGATGGCACTCGCATTGTTGTTGTATTTCCGACGAAGTATTTTCTTAGGTTTAAAATTTTCCAGAGCATGTTGTACATTTTCTTACAAAGGTAACCTACGTAGAAAGACATATTATTTTTTTTATACAAGTTGTGGTCAAGAACTACACCAAGATTTGTTTACTTTGTTGCTGTTACTTATGTCATTACCATTCATGTAGTCTCCGTCAAGAACTGTAGCCTGAGTACTAACTTTGTCACTGTCTTATGTGGATGTTGTGGCCTCTAACTTTGATATCTATCTTTGGTGTTTCTAATGTTGTTGTATGCAATGATCTTGACGTCTGTTTTTTCCTCATTGAGTTTAACTGTATTGCTGGTCATCCAAAGCTTGATGTCTTGTTAAGTTAGTAATCGTGGCGGCGATTTCGTTGTTGCCAGCTATAAACAACTGAGCGTCATCTGCATAGAGATGGTAATTCCTATTGTATTTTTTAAGAATGCTAACAAGGGGTTGTGTGTAAAGAGTGAAAATAACAGGCCAAAGTACCGAGCCCTGTGGAACCCAAACTTAAGAGGCATACTTATCTTAGACGTCTCATCTTTCATCTACACTTTTTGATAACGGTCCGTCCGGTGAGACGCCAACCATTTTAGTACATGTACAGTGCCTGATATTTCAAAACTCGTGTTTAGTCGTGTTATAAGGATGACACGATCTTGTCAAAAGCAGACAGGTCTAATAAGGTCAGCAGACAAGCTGTTTTCTCATCAATGTACTTCAATATATCAGATGTTACTTTCAGAAGGGCTGTTTCAGTGATGTGGTGTGCCTTGTGAGCTAACTAGAGCACTTCATCTAGACCTTTAGATTCATTGTAAGTTAAGAGTTGTTTTAGTACCTGTTTTTTTTCTATTACAAAAAAGAAAAATCTGTATGCTTCCCTGGAAGCTGAGAGTGTTTCTGAGTAGTATTTTACTGTCTTCTTGGGGTAATGATAGTTGTAAAGGGCATAGAGAATGATGTAGAGCCTGACTATGTGCCATATTAGTGTGATTGATGATATTTAATAGAAGAAGAAGAAGAAGAAGAAGAAGAAGAAGAAGAAGAAGAAGAAGAAGAAGAATGATAATAATGATAACACTATCATCATCATCACATTCATCGCTGTTGCTCGCAAAAGACATGAGTTCGATTCCCGCGTGAAACATTATTTCATCGAGTATCACCATCTTTATGCTGCAAGTTTCTTCACCCCTCTCAGCCCTCACAAACCCTGACACACAAAAAAGAACCACCAGGTCTTTAAAATGGTCTAGATTTTAGATCTATATTTTCTTGATGAACGTCTGTATTTCCAGCGCCCCTTGCCGAAACTGGACAGCTTTCGTTTGACAAACCCTCTCTGGTTTGACTCTACAATCCAAACCACCCATTTTATTATCTCCTGTGCCATAGAGCTATGTATAACTCAACAGTGGCCTGTGTTCATCTCCTGTGTTAATGTCAGAAATGAAGACCAGTTTGGGGGCTTCTCTTATTCGTTTTGCTCTGACACCGAGCTTGTTAGACAGCAGAATTGTTTTTCTTCTTTTAAGCATTTGAGAAAGGGAGATGAGAAACCCTGTCTTGTACTGCTAAAAGTAGGCCAGTGTGCCTGCGCTAGGCTATATTTAACGTACATCTCTCCCTCTCTCTTTCTGTCCTCTTATACCTCTCTCTGTGCGAATGTGTGTGCTTTGGTATTTGTGCGCGCACATGTGCATGTGTGTGTATGTGTGTGTATGTCCCTATGTGCATGTTTTCGCGCTCGCGCGTGTATGTGTATGCCTATCTGTAACATTCCTTTTCACCAAAATTGGACAGACAATCAATATCGGCCGACTGGAAAAAAGCGCAGAATGTCTCCGCATTACTGCATTGTTTGCAGCCAGACAAAACTACCATGACGGCTGAGTTCATTTATGTCGCCCGACCGTTAATTCCATTTTACGACAGAGGTGAAAATCCGCCATCAACGCTCGGGCAATGTGCTGGATTTCAGACTACAAGACGTGTGCAAAATTTTAGCCTAATGCAGGGCGGGTCAACAAACTTCTTTCTACTAAAGTAGGCCGAATAACTGAGAGAGTGTTTATTTTAAAGAAGTGCGGTCAAAAATTCGTAGCACAACTTATCCTCAAATATCTCTTTAACGGGAGAATCAATGCCATCCATACTTTGCACAACGGTTTGCATCAATTTGTGTTAACTAAATCATATTTTTCCAGAACAATTGGGGCTAGATTATAAAAAGTTTCTACATAAACTACATGTAATATAAAATACTTGAAATCTCTGTCACACGTACGTGGGACATACCAGAAGTTTTCTACCTGACCATGAAGGAATAAAGATAGAAAGCTGAAATTTGGTATTAAGCTTAGTCTTTCTTTATGTAGTCGCCTCCCAGAGTTATACTACATGTTTGCCATCTTTGTATGACCAGAGAGGGTTTACAGTAATAGAGAGGTGACACTCGTGGCGGCGCTCCATAACAACATTGCATTGTTTCCCGTATCGCTCGGCACGGGGCTCGAAAACACTTACGCGCGGTGATCGCTGCCACGGCGATGCTCAGGGATGCTGTCATGTCATGAGAAAATGTAGTGCCGTCTGTAGTTAGTTCACTAGGTTACTAGGCCTTTAACAAAGAAGGAGGCCTGTGATTTCTATCGCATGTTTTAGGCAACCCCCTGCCTCCCTCGGCCATAAACTGTAAGACTTGTTTTTGGCTTACGTTAACATAATTCTAATAAACAAATAGACGCAGATACTAGATATGAAAAATAATAACATCCCCGTAATTAAAGGAATAATCTGTTTAATTTTCAGCAAATCTATTCATTCTCCAGTGTCCCTCTGTCATCTCTCTCTCTCTCTCTCTCTCTCTCTCTCTCTCTCTCTCTCTCCC
>NW_004798304.1:69311-73905 GCF_000002075.1 Aplysia californica | reverse complement strand
AATCGGACAAAGAAAGTAGCAAAACCGATCGATGGCACTTTGTATTTAGACAACTTTTCTCTGACCCAGGTAACATATCTTTCACTAGTAGAATGCAAGCTCAATTTGAGCATTTAGACAGGAAAAAAAAAAAACAACCCAATTCATAGCTGATATAACAAAGTTGAAAAGTGGTGAGTTTTTTTCATGGAGTGTCAGTCTGGTAGGACCACAATCACGTTGTCATTATTTTGATCTATATTTTTCTATTCATAAAAATATAATTATAGCAGAACACCATCGACATTTCGTGCTAACCGGGGACATGCTTGTCTGCCATCAACGAAAATGCCTTGAACAATGGACGCAGTTTGTTTTGTTTACCACGCGTTTCTCCACGATCAGCTGGTGACCCAGATACGCGCATCCGGGCGAAGTGCCATCTCTCTAGTATTACTGTAAACTCTCTGGTATGACCTTGAAAAGACCTTGAGAATAGAGGACCCTCTCAATGTCAGAAAACCAGTCCTCTACCGCTTCTTTGACCTCATCATCACTTTTTTTACTCCAAAATTTTCTTACAGCATAGGATGGGCAATCAGTTCCATATACGACATGCATCTCCGTAAAAATATCATGTAGTTGCTTGTCTTGCAAGAGCAAAAACTTAATTACTGCCCTGTGCTCAATTTTCTTCATGTTTACGTTGAAACTGGAGACCATACATTTACCCCTAGTCACTTACAGTGCACTGGTGGTAAAACCAGTAATCTGAAATGTCCCCAAATTTACAAGCATTCTAGGAAGATGATAGTTGGCTTTCACCCCAAATTTCAGCTTTTTACCCTTATTCCTTCAAGGTCAGGTCTAAAAAAAATTGGTATGCCGCTTTATAAAATGGTATTGTTCGCTGCACTTCCCGCTCCTCTCCCACGTTTTGATTACGCATACGGCCTATTTCCCAGGTCATCAATGACAATTTTTACTTGCAAAAACTTGTTACAAGAAATCATTTTTATAGTGAACACAATTTGTGCTCTAATGGTTCTCAAAAAATGCGTTCAATAAGTATAATGTCCCGTCTAGAAAAACATGACGGACATGCTATTAAAAGCAATATTGCCCTGGCTCGTAAACATTTAAAAATCTGTAGAAACCACCCACTTGGATTTTTTATTAGTATTTATTAAGGAATTTTTTAGAATACAGCTAGCATGTGTTTACAAAAATGTTGATCTGTTAAGACAAATTGATACAAGTCATTGTGCGAAAATTGGAGAATCTATGTTGGATAGTTGAGGAGATACATGTATTTGACAATAAGTTGAGCCACGAATTTTTGACCGCACAATAGTGCGTGCGTGGGTGGTTGGCGGGTGCTCTGATGTGGTTTATTCCTTCCTTCCTGTCGAACATCTATTTATTGTCCCTTATCTCTCCCCTCCTTCTCTTTTGTGTTTGTTACTCTCTTGAAACACCTCTTAATCTTTGGCACTTATACGACTTTATTGTGTTGCAAATGCTGTAAAACTATTATAAAATTATTTGAAACTAAACAAGCGCAGGCCAGATTATTATTTATTTTTCTTCGATACGATCTGTCTCATGAAAGCCGAGCTGGAGTATGATACATTAGCTAGGAGTTACGAGTTCTATAGAGGCTTGTTAAATACATGTAAACGGTTTATAACGAGCGGGTGGTTAGAGGGCGCCACAGGTAGGTCCTACTTCTCTATTTTTTTTTAAATGCAAGTATTTTACAGCGCTCGCAACTTCCAAATGTCATATTATTAGCTCGCGTGACATACCAAACATTTTCATTTGATAGGGAATTTTGAATTCTGCCCGGGTGGCGGCCGAAGCCTACTCTTATCGATTTTGAATCTCCATAGGATCTTTAACGTGCCCAACTTGCACAAGAGACCTCCGAGATTTTCCTCCTTTATCCCAGAAGGCTAGGTGCAGATCTTACCTACCATAAGATCAGGGGTAGCAATAGAAGAAAGTAGAAAGAGTCAGGAACCCACAGGAGGGGGCAAAGGAGGTGAGAGGGTGGGGGTAGATAGTGGAGACGAAAGTAGTCGATAGAACACTGTTGGAGAGCAGGAAAGGAGGTGAAAGGAGAAACTTTTTTTAGAGAAGAAAATTGTTGGTTGCTATCCGGATTTGAACCCTATTGAATGAGAAGTGAACACTTTATCCTCTTGACCACGAGAGCCCTCGGCGGCGCTGTAGACTTCAACGAGCGGGTGGTTGGAGGGCGCTACTGGTAGGTCCTACTTCTCTTCTTTGCCTATGCTGTTTCTGTCTATCTGTCTTGCTTCTTCCCTGCACTACATGTATATTATGGCGTTATTGTGTCGATATGCAGCTCTTTACTCGAACTCAAAAGAGTTCAACAAAATGATTAGTGTTACGACGCAGTGGAATCAGGTGCTCGTCAGGTTTGGGGGATGAGGAGTTATTAGTATCACCCGAAAGCTGATTCATTTGTTCGCTTTTATTTTTTTTAAATATCTATTTATCATGAGTAGAAGAATAGATATTTGCCATTGAAGGAAGGGGCGGTAACTTGGTTTCCGAAGTAAAATTAGCGAACAAATGGCCGCTAAGGTTTGGTAACTTCTATAGCTTGAGAGTCCTTGAAAACTGAAAACTTGCATATTATATGTAATGCCGTTAATCAATGTGTTTTAGTAAAAATCACATGGAAATGTGTTTTTATATATTATGAACCTAAAAGGTGATTAGACCCAAAAAAATTCGATTTTTAAAAGAATGCCAAAGCGAGGGATAATAAATGCCTGTTTTTTCTGATTTTTTTTTTTTTTTGACGAGCGCCTGATTTCGTCACGACGCCTTACAAGATTAATTTTGTGCTCTTGTCCTGCCTGAGCACGTCACAAGAACATCTTCCAATTGGCGTAGGTGGTGTAGTGGTTAGGCTACCGGACTCGTTATCGTGAGGTCCGAGGGTTCGAGCCTTGGGCCCGACGTTACGTCCATGGGAATGGCACTTTACACAAATGTTCCCTCACTTCTCTCAGGTGAGAATAAGTACCCAGCGAAAGCTCTTGTCAGTATGTTAATATTTTATCGCCTCTAAAATGGCAGCTTGTACTGCATGCTTCCCCCAGAGTACAAACGACCCGATTATTTTGTCCGGGGGAGACGGTTTGGTCTATTTGTGTCCGTTGTGCGAGTCCACCAACATGGAAGTAGCTCTGACAACACTGTGTCATTTCTATAAACATTCAAGAGGTTAAGAAATGTAAAATGGGAATAAGAAATTAATGGTTCTTTTTTATGAGTAGAATTGTTTATGCATTTAAACCATGAAATTGGTACCAAGACGTTGCTTATTTTAAGGCACTGGTTACGAATCTAACATAAGTTTTTTAATCCGAATTAAGATTTTCTCATTTTCAAAGCTCTGACTGGGCCTACGACTAATGAGTCACTGCAGTGCCCGACTAAAATTCAGCAAGCAGCATTACAGTGTGGGAGATGTTTTGTCGTTTCGGAATATTCACTGATTTCTGAGATAAAAACCAGTGTTGGGTTCATTGACCTCGACTATTCATAGCCCTCTACCGAGGACACAACCTTGGGACACAGTGTGTGGAATAACACGGCCAGTAGGCCAACAGACTAGACGTGTCTTGTCCGAACTGGTGGACACACAAGACTGACACGACCCGATCGATTTTCTTCCTCCCGACAAAAGGTCCGGCCGTGTCATTGAACCCTTAGAGTACGTCTACGTGTCCATTGAGACACGTCCCGAATTTTTGCCCGGAGGAAGAAAATCTGTCTGGTCGTTTCCGTCTTGTGTGTCAACACAGACCCGAAAATAACATCTAGTCTTTTGGCCAACTTATTCCCCGGATGTGTGCGCTAGACCGCCGTCGTGGCGGGCTGTGTTCTCGGTACAGCGCTATAAATAATAGTCAAGAGGTCACATGAACCAAAGGCGGGAAAAAGAAAGGGAAATTGGTAAAATTGTTAATATGAATTTTAACCACGCGGTTTCCGTGTAGACTGATAATTTTGAGGCGCTGATTACGAATACGACATTAGATTTTTAATCTGAACTTAAAATTAGAATTGTTTTTAGCTCCGGCGGGGCTTATGGCTAATGCGTCACCACCCGGCCCGGCTCAAATGCAGCAAGCGGTTTTTCAAAAGACACGTCTTTTGTCGGGGCATGTCGTGTCGTGTCTGTTGACACAGCCAAGCGGACTTTTCACTGATTTCTTAGGAAATAAAAGGTACACATTTCAACTACCGATTATCCGGGAGACAGACGGAATCGTGTCAGTAGGTGTCCGACATTTTCGAATGTGAACGCATTAGACGGGAGTCCGATTTTTTTCTGGTGTGAGTGTGGACACATTTGACGACCGTTTTCTGTCGGCTGTCCGACATTTTCAGGTTTTGACGCATTGGACGGGCGTGCGACATTTCCTGATGTAGATGCAATCGACTGTCGGTATTAGTCGGCCATTTTGTTCTGCTGTCTAACACACCTGGTGAGAAGATCGTGCTTTCTGACCCGAAATCCAAAACCCCGAACACCCTACATCCTCAATTACCCCTCCCCTCCCCCCTCCCT
>NW_004798304.1:62693-66785 GCF_000002075.1 Aplysia californica | reverse complement strand
CACACACACACACACAGAAAGAGAGAGAGAGAGAAAGAGAGAGTGAGAGATAGAGAGAGAGAGGGGGACAGACAGACAGACAGACAGGCATAGGCTACACACACACTAACATGCTAACGCTCCAACACACATAAACACGCATAAACACGCATAAACACGCATAAACACACATAAACACGCATACATGCAAACACAAACTCACACACGTGCATAAAAACAAAAGCACACGAGTGCGCACACAATCGAATAGGCATCCTTATAGGTTAAGATTAACTCAAAAGAGATTCACTTCAAGATCTTACAACGGCAGGACAGTGGTATTTCTGAAAAATATCTAAAGTATTTAGATTTGCTCCCAATTTATAATAAAAATCATCTATCGCAATGCAGGGGTGATTGACTTAGTCCGTTACTGCTAAAAAAAATTGTATTGCACATAACTTTACCAAATTTTTAACGAAATGAAACTAGTAGGTCGACAGTTGGCTCATCGCTCCGCGTAGCTTTTAACCGAAAAACAATGGATATATCGATCGATAAAGCGCATCCCGTAAATACACGGGATTAGGCCACCAGGCCAGTGGGGTGTCCCGTAAATACACGGGAATATGATTAAGTGAGTTAGATAACTTTTAAGAATAAGCAGTTTAGTCATTGGACACACCCTGAGGAGACCCCCGTCAAGCATCATCAGGCAGACTTTAACGTGGAACCCACAAGGAAAACGAAAGAAGGGAAGACCAAAGATGACATGGAGACGAGCGGTACAAGCTGAAATTGAAAAAGCGGGGACATCATGGAAACAGATAGAAAAGGATGCTCAGGACAGGCTTCGCTGGAGTAATGCTGTTGATGGTCTGTGCTCCACTGGGAGTTAAAAAAGTGCAAGAGAGAGTTTAGTCACTACTATACTTTGTGAAATGTCCTTGGAAACATTGTAAACCCTTGCCCAATCAACATAACATTAAATTTTACCATGTTCTTTTTATTTCTCAACCTAGTTACTATAGTGTCTTTGTCTTGCTTCCTCTCTCTCTCTTTATACGTTCTTCACACCTACTAAATGGTCGCTTGGTTTGACCTAAGTATTGGCCTATTATGTCACTTGAAAGAATTTTATCGGTGCCGTATCAACGGTATTAGTAGAGAAAAACATTTTAATGGTGTTCCGCAATTTGGGACACTTATTTTTAGTCAAGCAGTTTCATAAACTGTCATCCTGCTGCATAATTTGACCTCTACTTTACCGTGACGAACTCTGGCTGAGTTCCTTCTCGTCTAGGTTGCAACATTTGTGTCTAGTCACTCCTCAAATTAAACCCACCGACATTCAATCCAAGTTACATATAGCAATATTTTGAAATAGTAATGTTATCTTCTGTGCTGTTTTTAAATGTATTAGCAAAGTCAGAAGTTTGAATGGTATACCGTAATTTTGAACACTTATTTTTAGTCAAGCAGTCTCACGAACTGTCATTCTGCCGCATAATTTGGCCTCTATTCCACCGTGACCAACTGAGCTGATCTGAATTTCTACACGTCTAGGTTGCAGCAACAGTTGTGTCTAGTCACTCCTCAAATTACGATGTCATTAAAACCGTCAACACCCAATCCAAGTTACGTGTAATAATATTTTGAAATAGCAATATTATTTTCTGTGCCGTTTAAACCCTTTCAATGCCGCAGGTAAATAGACTCCTGTGCCGGGGGAAATCCCAAGAACAAAGGAGGCTCAGGGGTAACCCTATTCTACCTCCCATAACTTTCTTTTATTTATGAATATTTCCTCATGAATATCTGCATGTACATTTTACATTGAACCACATTTCTATTGATATCATTTTAGGGGGGTTTCATTTAGAGATTGATGGAGAAAAGTTGGGGTTATTAACATGACACAAAAACCACCGAACAACATAAAGCGACACACATTCTAGTAATGATAAACTGAGACAAAAAAGGGGAATACATGTTGAGTGAGTGTCAGCAGGTAAAGAGGCTTTTCCTTTCTTATACAACGCTCGTACAATCCATACGTATACATGTAAACCCATCTGTGTCTACTGTCAATAAATCTGTAATTGTGCAGTCGATGTGTTAGATCTAGATCGAATCTTCTCTTTGAGCTAAAATCTGAACCTGACGCTTTCAAATTGGTGGGATGGGTGGGGGAATGGTGGTAAACATAAAGGGGAGGTATTTTGAACACTTTTTTTTTAGTCAAGCAGTCTCACGAACTGGCGTCATCCTGCTGCATAATTTGGCCTCTATTTCACCGTGACCAACTGAGTTGGCCTAAGTTTCTACTAGTCTAGGTTGCAACATTTCTGTCCAGTCACTCCTCAAATAACGAGGTCATTTAAACAACCAACATCCAATCCAAGCTGCGTAGAGTTAGAAACTATACGTTCTAAATGGGTGGCACCTCCATGGAAATAAAACTCATCTGGAGTAAAAGTACCGTAAAAGTAGGCCAAAGTCAGTCAGGGGCCACTAATTCGCGGTCTGTGGCCCGGAGACCGATATTCCGTGATCCTTCTTTAAATCAGAAATAAAATTAAGTGTCAATGTCAACCTTCCTCAAGCCAACTGTGGCTGTGCTATGTCAGAGGAAGCGCTGCCAAGTCTCAGCTGCAGGGAGCAGGTAAGAGAGGCCTATTTTCTGAGGAACCGTTCACGTTCTAAATTGCTATATTTCAGTAATAATGATTAAGAGATTATTCGTGAGGCAGCGTGGTGAAATCAGACGCTCGTCAAAATAATCAAAGTGAAGAAACGCACTTTTCGGTAGGTTTGTGAATTTTTACAGAATTTTTGCTTTTTTGGCTCAACTACTTTCATGCCCAATAAAGAACAGATTTCTGTGTGGATTTTTACTGAAAAAAAAAGATAAAAGGAACAAAAATGTAAATTTGCAGTTTCCACTGACACTCAAGCTAAGGAAATAACTCCTCTTTAATGATCGTTTTCTCACTAATTTTACCTCTGAATCCAGGCGACCCCCTCCTCCTTCATTTGCAAATATCTCGACTTGTATTCATGATAAATGCATATTTTCTTTCTTCCAAAGCAAGACAAAAGAACTAGTTTTAAGATTATACCAATAACTCTACATGCCCCATAAATTGACGAGAGCCTGATTCCACAGCGTCGTCATTTTTTGTTGTTGTTGTCTTTTGTTTGTATTTTATTCTTTGCTTGTACTTTTTTGGAGAGGGGTGTTGTTGTTGTTTGTTGGGTTGTTGTTTTGTTTGTTTATTGTTGGGGTAGGGGTAGGGGGTGGGGTGTTTTGCCTTTTTTTTTGGGGGGGGGGATATACTTGAATATTTGAAATCTTTTTTTGATATGTGGAATACGTAATGAGAATTGTGCTCAGCCAGGCTTCATTCCATCGCCCCCAACTTATTTAATTTTGAGATCCCTTGCCTGGGTGAAACGGACGCTTTTTAAAATTCAGTAGAGTAGGGCGTTCTAATTTCGTCTTTTTCAGTTAGTGACTTCACTTCTTCCTCTCCCAAATGTCATCTGCTAATTGCATCATGATTATAATTTTGGGTATATCCAAGATTTCAGCTAAACTTTGAAAACTGAATTAAATACGTAATTTACCTACAAATTGATAAATCGTTTTTCAGAAATAACTAGATCTATTATTATGACTGCCATTGACGTTAAATGGTTCTAGACGGAAAAAATTAAATACAATACAATAAAATACAATAAGATACAATGAAATACAGTAAAACGCAAAAAAGTACAATAAAATTGAATAAATAAAATACCCACCCCGAAAAAACAATACCTTTTAAAACCCCATAATACAAGCAAACGAAGAAACAAAAAAGAAATGCCGAGTAAATGTAAATCTAGTCCAAAATCAAAGAGTTTACTTCAACAACCATGATTCTGAAATGCACAAGCCACATGCCTACTCGTTTCGTTCACCTTACATACTACACGTAGGATACATCGGCCCCGCCCCCTTCCAAAATGTCTCAATAAATACAACAACAGATTTTAAGTGCACTCGTAATTTATGAACAATATACTCCACTGATAGTCCATGAACTGTCAATAATAATAATAATAATA
>NW_004798304.1:60286-61675 GCF_000002075.1 Aplysia californica | reverse complement strand
GTCCTGAGAAGTATGACAGAAGATGACATGGGGGGAAGGGGTGTCATGTTTGGTCAAATTTTAGCTGACGTCATTTGTGAACGGTCCCCAATCGCAAAGCCTAGAAGCCTGCTCTATGATCCTGGGGCGTAAGATGACACGCTAATTAACGGAACAAATCACTTTCTCTGCACCTCATTTTACGCTTGCTGAACGTGCCCTTGGCGTGCACAAGCTTAAAATTCGTGTTTAAATCATTTCGTCACGTTTCTAATGTATAATAATATCATGACTTTGCGCACTAAATGGACTGTGTCATTGGTACTTTTAAATAGTGGTACCGGTAAGCATTAATAATTTTGATATTCCAGCTTGTTGCGTGGGAGACTATGACTCGGCTTAAAACTCTCCTGGAAGTATTGTATTCTGTCTTGATATTGAGATGATAATTGTGCGTGTGCCTCATAGAGTTATCTCCTTTTTAAACTAGAGCAAAGACGTTATAGAGGTCTTAGCTGAGACGTGACGAGTGTCAAACTTGAGGGGCGCGCCGCCATTCCGGAGAGGCGTAAAAGGCGAGACGGTGCACAGCAACACTTTCCAATCACGGATTAATGACACTCTGCAAAGTATTTTGATCTTCATTTCTTTTTCATATGATTTTCCTATCGCTAAAATGTACTCATAGGGATTTTTGTGATTGTGTACCTTTTAATGAGCCAGAAAATCTCCAAATAATGCAAATAGGGCCTTTTACACCGTGAGACCATATTATGGGGAGTAAAATTCAGAAGAAAAAATGAATGAGATGGACTTGATGATCACTTGTTAAAATTTAAAAAAACATAATTATTAAAATCTATTACTGGGTGTCGCTCAAACAGTATGTCTAGATTCTAGATTTAGCACCGCAGGCCGCAACAAGGCGCTCTTATCATCCCTCTGGAATCAGGAATGTGACTGAAAAGTTGCTGGAAGCTTTTAGTAGTGAATTTTTTAAAGGTGTTTTGTCTGTTGTTAAGCTGTAGAACGCGGCGTAAGCAGCCAGCAAAAAAAGAAGTCAAGAAGTATGACGGCGAATCAAACTGCATGAGATATCAGAGTAGAGAAGAGACGGGTCTGGGGTATTTCAAGGCCGTCGTTAAACTTATATAAAAATGTTATTAAAACTCTCATAAATATCCTCCTGGAGGAAATGCTATTCCCACCTCAACGTTGGTGAGTGGGGGGGGGGGTGCAATGAGAGCAATTTGACTTTTCTGTTCAGATCTAAAGGAGGTACATGTATTACTTTCTTGCGCTTTTTATCTAGACTATGTTGCTGGGCCTAATATTAGCACTTGTACTTCGATTCATCGTGCGATTGAATGATTTGAAAATACACACACACTCACACACACACACACACGC
>NW_004798304.1:57773-59163 GCF_000002075.1 Aplysia californica | reverse complement strand
CACACACACACACACACACACACACACACACACACACACACACACACGTGAACTGAACCCCCCAGCCTTTCTTTGGCCACATTTTTCAGAACCTTGGTCTACTAATTACGAAGGTTTTTACCGGAATAGAGCAACTACTGGCGAGAAAAAATAATATGATGTGCGTTATCTGATACCTGGAAGTGTCATCTCTGACTCAGAGGTTGGCGTGTAATGACCCTCCATCCTTCCTGGTCGTGAGCTGCCGTTGCACATTCTGCTATACCCAGGCAAGTCCATGTTTTATGTTGTCCACCCTCGTTACTCTTTGCCTTCCCTTGGCTCTCCTGTCTCATTTCCTTGCTTCAAGCACCTCTTTCACGAAGGTCGCTTGTCGTTATAAATGGCCATAGTATTGTATTTTCCTACATTATTATTTTTTCGTTCTGTAGGATTTGTCACGTGTAAAGAATCTGACACACCTCTTTTTTCGTCATTTAAAAAAAATATCTAGCCAATGCGCGTTGAAGGCCAAAGCCCGCCTTTTAAATTCTCCATAACATTGTATCGATAGGGAAGTAAAACATTTTTTGTAAAAGTTTTACGGCGCTAGCAACTCACATGAGCTCGCGGGACACGTTAAGCATTTTAGTTTGGTAAGAATTGATTTTGAATCTTGTCGATTCAACGACCACCAAGGAATCTTTAATGTGCACAACTTGCACACGGGTCTCCGAAATTTTATTACCCTTATCCGAGAAAGCTAGATGTTCGATCTTACCTACCTTAACATTAGGTGTGTGACTGAATTAAAACATCTACATTAGTAAAAAGAAATTGCGAGACTATGCCATGTTTAATTTAATTGTGTGTAGCCTTCCTAGTTAGGACAACGACCCAGAATCCTCGCGTCGCAGTGTCCTTGGGACTGGGTCATGGGGTTTGTCGCATACTTATTTTTACCGCTTTTATTATTATCTAATGTAGCTCCAGCAAGAATGAGCAAGAACTGATCTATACACATTATATTTGTAAAAGTTCGTGACTTTGGCATCCTAAAACTTCCCAACCACTTAACTTTCGAATTTGAAAAAAGTTAACGGTTGTTCAGAATTATTAAAAGGGTGCACAGTTATAATTATTAAGGAGTCTGATGTCTCTGCAGTTTTTCATTAGTTTCGATTAGATTTAATCTTGAGAAAGTCCGTCTTCTGAGACGCCATTGTAAACAAGTGAGACTTCCGTTCGCATGCAATGCGCACTAAACCCACAGTGACTTAACGATCAATTCTTTAGATTCCGTTCATCCTGGATCGGAAAAGTAAAGTAAAGAATCCGTTCATCGAACGAGGCACCCAGCTAGTAATATACAGTTGTGGCCATTTGCCTTTCTACTATCAACAAACCATCC
>NW_004798304.1:54110-55690 GCF_000002075.1 Aplysia californica | reverse complement strand
ACACACACACACACACACACGCACACACACACGCGCGCGTGCGCACTGTCCCCCAACAATCCCGGCCCCACACCTTTTTTTCTTCTTTCATAAAAATAGATGAACATATATATTACACTTTTATTGATCCCAGAAGGGCAATTTGGTTTACAATGGCAAACATAACATATTATATTCATACATACATAAGTATGAATGCATATGTACATAAATACATGCACAAATACATACATAAATACAAATATTACACCAGTACAGAACAATTTCACAAACATGCCATTGCCGGTCGCCACTGTGCAGCACCCTGTACTTTGAGCTAGGGTTGTCGTGTCTTGCTCAAGAACACACCCCAGTGACGACCCATTTAAACCCTGTGTCACCGACACTTGCCACTTGCTTGACATTACTTGAGTCTGAACCTTCGGTTTCTTGTACGCTAAGGTCTGAACTCACTGCTCTGCCGTAAGCTGACAAAACGCCCTTTTTTGTCCAGAGCAGTTTCTAGAAATCAACGATTTTCGGTTTTCTTGCAATATCTCAACTACTTTGCACAGTACATCAATGTTTGAACTCGATCCCTAATCAGAAAGTACAACATAAATTTTGTTTATTTTCTTTAAGAAATAAACAAATAATCACGAAAAAAGGCGTTTTGTCAGCTTTGCCTTACACAAGGCGTTTTAACAAGAACGCCTTTTTTTAGATGTTCGCTGACAAAACGCCTTTTTTTTCAGTCGGTGGCAGAAAAAAAGGCGTTTTGTCAGCTTTGCCCTGAACAAGGCGTTTTAACTCATTGAAGACGCACATTCCGGTCATTCCAATGTCTGAAAAAGCCTAACTTCATCATCCATACATATTTTCTCAATATATTTTCTTCTTTTAGAGCCTGTTAAAAGTTGTTGTTTTTTTAACATGTATACTACGAACTGTTCAATATAGCGTTTCTGGTAGTGTACGTAGGTTCAAAATAAGCTTCAACATTGCCTTTGTTCCGTTTCTGGTCAGACAAACGTGTCCGATGCGTCCCTATAGAGTTAACAAGTACGCCTTTTTTTAGACGTTCGCTGACGGAACGCCTTTTTCTCGTCGCTGGCACAAAAAATAAGGCGTTGTGTCAACGAACCCTTTAGAAATGTATTTAGCCGTATGCCTTATTAATTGATAAGTCAGAATTGGGAGACAGGAGATAGGGCACAGAATCATTTGAAGTTTGCTGCCGCTATGTGTGTAGAAATTTAGATTTGTCGCAGGTAAAGACTGATCTTATTTTCGGAATCAGCGTATCAAAATTTTGTAAGAAAAGTAGTTCGCATGTAACCTGATTTGATGCCATATATAAACTTAAGCAAACTTTGTTATCGAATTGTCTGGTAGATTCTATGCAGGTCAGCCACTGTGTTATGCATTTGACGTCAAATCTGACAGGCTTAGATCTAATAAACAAAACTTAAACACTGACTGGACAATTTATAGGCATTGCGATTTGAACTGGACAGCACGGCACCATGCCCATGGTTCTCGAGTAAGGTTAGGGGTCATTGTGACGTCAAAGAGGTCATCCTGTCCGGAGTCTTGTCCAC
>NW_004798304.1:39207-52820 GCF_000002075.1 Aplysia californica | reverse complement strand
GGGGGGGGCGTGGGGAGATCATACTCAAGACGAGAATCACTGTTACAGTGATGGAACAAGACAACAAAAAGGCGTTTTGTCGGCTTTCCCCTTGAACAGAGTTTGCTGACAGAACACCTCTTTTCCAAAGCCGCGGCGAAAAAAAGGGCGTTTTGTCAGCGAACTCTTAAAAAAAGGCGTTTTGTCAGCGTAACCATTTAAAAAAGGCGTTCTTCCGAAATTTGAATGTTAATTTATTCAAAAACTAGTCACATTTTCACTTTGATATTTTCACACAAGTTAGGTTACAGGTTAGACTATCGATTTAGCAAATAAAAAATTTTCGCTTCAAAATGAAAAAAAAAAAAGGCGTTTTGTCAGCTGACAGCAGTGCTTACTGAGGCACTGGAGCTTTGGTGGAAAAAAAAAAAACTTTGTCACCTGAGTCTGAGGAGGTCACAGAGGCCGTCGAGGTTTGCGACACCGAGCTGATTTTGTTCTGTGACCAATGTGCACTCTCTCACTGGGAGAGATATCGACCCTTGGCCCAGTTTCCTGGCCCATGGTTCGCGCTCGAAATAAAAACTGGCGGCAAAGTTCACAGCTTTCTCGGAGATTTATGCTTTTTTTTTTCCCAATATATACAACGTCGCAGTTAATGTTTCTTCCGGGTTTTGGGTGTCTTTTGGTTTTTTTCGTTCTTGTCATGTAGATCCGCTGTGCGATGGTGTGGGTGGCTAGCGGGTGCTCTAGTATGGTTTGCTCCTTCTTTGCTATCGAATATGTGTACTATTATATTATTGTTCCTTATCTCTCCTCCGCTTCTTTTTGTGGCCTTGGTCTACTTGTGTTGCAAGTGCGGTAAAATTCTTACTAAAACTTTTGTACATGGGCGGGGTGGCGACTCAGGACTTAGGGAAGTTTAGATTCTAAATGCCCAAAGAGAGGTTGGGAGTACGTTAGTAGGCTTACTGTTGATGATGATGATGATGATGATGATGAAGAAGAGGGAGAAGGAGAAGGAGAAGGAGGGGGAGAAGAAGAAGAAGAAGAAGAAGAAGAAGAAGAAGAAGAAGAAGAAGAAGAAGAAAATGAAGAAGATGGAGGAGGGGGAGGAGGATGGGGGTGTGGAGACGGAGAAGAATATTACGTTATTAACGTCTCTTCAATGACACAGGTTTTAAGCTTACTTTCTCGTCTTCTCCCACCCCAGGAATTCAGCCCAGTTTCCACGCCCCTGACTGTTCAAGGTCTATGATCTTCACGAGGAACATACAAATAAACCCAAGTTGCTTCATTAGTCCCACCAGAAAGGAAAAGTAGAACAGGAAAAGAAGATCTAAAAGCGTTGGATGTTACTTCTCTGCACCAGGAGTTTAATGGATGATCTGGTTCTACCTAATTACTATTGCAGGCGCTGCATCGATTTGTTGTGTCTAACGCACTCTTACTTTACATCATAGTCAGTTATTGGTTTTATTGGCTGGAACGGTTAGAAAAACCTACCAAAGAAGCTGTTACAAGCGAAGGTCATTGCTGCACTTTAAGTCCTAGGTGTTGACAGTACTTTCTCACACTCCCGCATATTCCTCTGGTTTCGCCGACTCTTTGTGTTGCTGAGCGAGCGGGGAAAGTTATGGATCGAAACGCGCGCTCAAAACGCCGGTGAACCAATAGATTGCTGCTGTCCGCCCTGTGCGTGCGAGTGAGTACCAGTTTTTTTCTTCAGTTTCGCCTTTTCTTCAGTGGATCATGTTCATATCTTGAGTTTCTCCGAAGACGCCTTCTTTTCGCCTCGTGAGCAAAGAAGAACGCTTGCGCGTGTGATACGTGACGTGACTGAGCACTTATGGATCATGAAGGGTTCTAGCCTTGAGCTAGGAGAGAGTGGAAAGATAAGATTGTTCACAGGACAAAAGTCCGGATCTGTGGTTGACGGGACAAGTCGCGACCACGTGTCAAGGCCAACAGCTGACCCAGAAAGTCTAGGCGAGAACATGTCTGAAAGCCTCATTATGTCTGAGGTTCTCAGGGCGTATTGCTTGTCCGATGGAGAAGACTTTACAGGTACAGAGACCAGGGGAGATAGCATGACTTCCTTCGGTTGGCAAAACAGTAAAACACCGACTGGAGTTATGGAAATTTCAGGAATTGGACCTACAAGCACGTCAAACTCTGGTGGTGGTGCTGAGCCCAAGCTGTGTCAAAGACAAGCAGATGCTGGTATTCTGCACGGTAGTCCCCACAGTAGTGTTGGAAAGACCTTTGACGTGTCGCCAGTCATAGGAGATTTTTCCAAAGAGGTTGATGATTTTATCGCGGCTGTATCCTCGTCCGCGCCACTCCCTGCAATCTCTGACGCCAACTTTCCTTTTGATGTGTTGGCGGCCTCGGACAACTTTGTTTCGTTCTCTGGCCAGGAGGTTTTTCCCAGTTGCCAGCAGCAACAGCAACATCATCACCACCACCATCATCACCATCATCAGTCTATGAACTACCGTGGAAACACTGGCCAGACACAACAACACTTGCAACAACAACAACATCAACAACAGCAACAGCAACAACAACAGCAGCAGCAGCAGCAGCAGCAGCATAGCCATGGACTCCAACAGCGACGATACAAAGAACAGCAACAACAATACCTTCCTCTTCATCAACACAATCATCAGCAGCAGCTCCAAAAACAAACACAACAACATCCCCATTCTCTTCATTATCAGCGGCGGCAACAACGACCGCAACAACAACAACAACAACAACAACAACAACAACAACAACAACAACAACAACAACAGCAACAGGAATCGAATGTACGTCCTGAAAACCAACAGAAGAAGCGAAAATACCACCCGCAGCTTCTCCAAATCTTCTCTGTAGACGACCAACACCAGCAAAGTGATAGTTCGAGAAATTGCAGGAAAAGCTGTCAACACCTGTCTCAAGTAGCGCGTAAGCTTATGTCCTGGCAACATCCGTCATCTCTTGGTGCAGCCTTGCAAAACGTTGCTCACGACGTTCTGAAATTCGGAGACGTGAATGACGTCGCAACCAGCACAACTGTCGTGGGGGGAAGAGGTCAGGATACTCCGATCTGCACTGAGACGTCATCGCGTCCGGTGACGTTGTCATACCCAGTGACGTCATCGCACGGTCTGCCGTCGCCGCCAGAGATCATAACAGTGCCTGTTGGCATATCAACAGAACATAGAGGGCTCTCGAGTCTCTTCAATAGGTCACAGGTCGGAAATGATCAAAGTGAGGAATCCCAGAACGGATTGGACAACGGTAAAGAAATAGTTGCCCACAACAGCTGTTCGAATCCCAGCCCTGGCTCGTTCCTTTCCTCGACATTTGTGCAGCAACCGCCACGAACCCGCGGAGTCAGCGGTCGGGCAGAGGGTTGGCGAGGAGCTGGGTGTGTCCCCATGATGCACTCAGACGTCTGTGAGAGGGGACAAAATCGAGACCAGGATGAGTCCGGCTCTGAGAACAGCCAGAACAACATGGCGTCCTGCCAGGCTGAGAACCACCCGACAGGCGAGCCTCGTCCGTCAGTGGCTCAGGAATTCCTGGTCAGCTCAATGAAGCAGCAGAGAAACTGCTCTTCAGTTTCTTTTTCCCCCACGTCGTCCATTTCCTCCTCCTCCTCCCCCACTCCCTCCTCCTCTGTTGTCAATCCCTCCTTCAATTCTTCATGTCTTTCTTTCTACTCCTCTTTATCTCCTCAGTCAGAAATGAGCAATACAACTGGAGTTATTTCCGATGAAGGCAGTTACAAGATCAGCAGAGGAGAACACGTTTCCTCCCCTGACATCGAATCCATCAAAGGCATCGATTCTCCTGAATACACGACACTGCGACCTGTGGCACGAATACACTCCACAAACTTTCACACAGAGAACGCCCTCAATGCAGGATGCGAAAACCCAAACGTCAAGGTCCTGGAGAAAGTTCTGGGTGTGCCTCCTAGCGGGGAGACCGAGACGACCGTGAGCGGTGAGTCTGACATCCAAGGTTGGCACATCTCGTTAGACAGTTTCTCCCACCTACAGACAAACGCAACAGATAATGACATTTGTACAGAGTCGTACAAACACAAAATGGTGCCACAAAAGCGAAGTTTTTCTTCACAAGAGGCTGTGACAGGAGGTGATGAAAAGACGAATGTGAGGAAAAAGAGGAAAGCCACATCGCCGATGACGAAGGTTTGCGCTGATAAACGCCAAAAAAAATATTCTGGAACTGGCGGAAAGCAGATAGACCAGGCCGTCAAACAGGCGTCTAAATATTGTATAAAGGGTTTTGAAGACCATTCCCCGATCAGCTATGTTGAGTCCTCTTACCCACTGACTCATGGCCCTCAACGTGTGGTGAAAAAAACAAACTCTCAGGCAAAAGAGCACAAACTTCCTCCTTGCAGAATCTGCGGGGATAAAGCTTCCGGTGTCCATTTTGGCGTGAATTCCTGTGAAGCTTGCAACGAATTCTTCCGCCGAACTCTCAAGTTCAACAAAAACTACGCATGTGCAAGGCAGAAAGACTGTGACGTCAGTGGTTCTAGGCGGAATGTATGTACATACTGTCGTCATCAAAGATGTATCAGAGCCGGTATGTCAAGGAACAGAATCAAGACTGGTCGGTATTCTCACAAGAAAAAGACCATGGACGCTTTAGAGATTATTCAGATTCAGGAAGCGAATGGATTCTCCGGCGATGATTTGTTTCTAGAGAAACTGATTCAGAAGGTCAGAGGTGTGTTCTGCAAATACAAGCATCTGGAAGTGGATTTTGAAGAAGACGAACTTGCGAGAAAACAGTTGGAGTTTCATAAGTACTACAGTGATCGAAAGAAACGCAAGCCACACACAAAGGGCATCGACCTCAACAAACAAGTAATTCAGCCTCCCTTAAAATGTGTCTCAGAGACCCCAGACAACTTGGGCAATGCGTGTAGCTTTCAAACCGTTGTAGACTCTCAGTACAGCGATAATGGCGAACAAGATGAAGACTCGGTCAGAAATAAGCCGGCTATTTCCAAAGTTTGCATGAAAAGTTGGGAGTCGTGGACCATTGAGTTCATTCACTTGCTGAAAGAGATCCCTGGTTTTCACAAGCTCAATTTGCGGGACCAGATGTCCTTGATAAAGACCTGCATACCGCAGTGGTACATCCTCAACGACTACAAAGGTGAGAGATTCTTTGGTTTGGCTTATTTTCTTTTAATTTTGCTGGGTTTTCTCCTTAATTTGGCAGGTTTTCTTCTAGATTTTGGTTAGCGTTCTTAGGAAGCCAAGTACAGTGTACATGTATTGTCATTTTCTATTGTCTTAAAAAGTAAAAAGTTATACAAATACTTTCTCTCTCTCTCTCTCTCTCTCTCTCTCTCTCTCTCTCTCTCTCTCTCTCTCTCTCTCTCTCTCTCTCTCACACACACACACACACACACACACACACACACACACACACACACACACACACACACACACACACACACACACGCACCGCACACACACGCACACACACACACAAGAAAGAAAAGAGGAAAACGTATTCCTTATTCCCAATAGACCATTAAAAGATTGGCATATATAAATCATACTGATATGCAGGATACAAAGATCTAAGGTTGAACACTGAGAAGGGAAATTCATTCACTGAACACTATCTCAATTGAAGATTTCTATGATTAAAAAAAAAAATTATTTATTTATTTATTTTTTGTTTGTTGGGGGGTGGGGGGGGGGAGATTATATAAAATCTTTGAGAATAATATTGTTCTTTGCATGTTCATAATTATAAAGCTCAACGCAGTAGCCTGATGGTTTTGGCTTAATCTGTCTCCTTGACTGATTTTGGACGCATTATAATTACCTGCGACAAGAGAAATAAATAAGGGTTTTATTATAATCCTTTTTCTAAATGTAAGATGTATGCATCAATTTCATTCCGTTTTGTAAATTTGTTGGGGGATGTTTTTGTTCTGTTTCGTTTTTTTGTTTTGTTTTTTTGTTTCTGTCTAAGTTTTCGTTTTCTATCTTTTTTTTGGGGGGGGGGAATGGTGGTATCGCATGAATTAAATGGTCGAATTCCTACAAAGGCATGACTGAAATCGTCTACATATTTCACAACAAAGAAACTGATTTCTTTAACTACAACATCGATTTGAACCGTCATTATTTCTAACCTGTAACTTATCTATCCTTCAGCCTTTTCACCATTGATATTCACCCCCAACATTCCTCCGTTCCTCATCCTTCCATTCCTCATCCTTTCATCACTCATTATTCCATCCCTCACCAGGTTTTGACAGCTCCCTGCGAGTGACCACCAAAGTGAGTGGTCAGACGTACCATTTTGACGAGTGGGCAGAGCTGTTCAGTCCCGACTACGCCGAGAAGGTGTTCCTGCTCACAGACAGGCTCAAGAGGATGAGGCCTTCCGACACTGTCGTTATGCTCCTCAAGGTGAGCATACTATTATTATCTATATATACACCTATAGCGTATATGTGAGGCATCATGGTGAAATCAGGTGCTCTTCAAAATAAGGTAATCGAAAAAACCTGCTTGTTTCTCCCCCTTGTGCAATTTTTTTCAATTTTCGGGGGTTTTTTGGTTCAACACCTTGTATGCCTTTTTTTGTTTTTAAAAAAACATATTTTTGTGTGGATTTTACAGAGAAACATTGATCAAAGGCACAAATAAACGTAGGTTAGCAGTCTTCAATGACACCCAAGCTTTGACGGCCATTTTCTTGCTAATTTCACCTCAGAGATCAGGCGACCCCCACCTCTTTCAATCACAATAATGTCGACTTCTATTCTAGATAGAGGGGTATTTTGCCCGCCAAAAGCAAGACAAATAAATAGACTTTAAGTTTGACTCCATGCACCCGAAAATTTACGAGAGCCTGATTCCACCGCGTCGTGACATGTATAGATCGATAACGTTATGAAAATATAATTCTGGTGGTGCGTACCTTTGCGTCACTTCTTTAAAGGAAACTACACACTCTTCAGAGCGTAACCCTTGACGGTGATAGATGAGTGCTCTGGTGTGATTTGCTCCTTCTTTCCTGTCAGACATCTGTCTATCGTCCTTATCTCCGCTCATTCTTGTTGTGTATGTTACTCTCTTGTAACACCTCTTAACTTCGGCACTTATATGACCATATTTTGTTGCAAATATCGTAAAACTTTTGACTAATACAAAAAAAAGATCTTCAGATTTAAACGAAGGTGGATTTAAATATTCTTATCAAATAGACGGAACTAAATTTTCATGATTTTGAGCATAAAGAATGTATTAAATGTGATGTTTCGATCGTTGTGATCGTTGTAAAATTCACCAAAATTGAGCCATTGGTTTTCTTTTCCATTCTCGAAAAAAGTTAGCGCTCGCCGTTTACTGCAGGTTCAAAGTTGCATTTGTAGGGGGTTACTGTGGCCGAGTTGTTTGTGAGCTGAGGCGCACACTGATGTCAAGTGAGTGTGCCGGTGACACTGGCTTTAGGTGGATGTGCCCTTACCTCTAGTTTAAGAAGAAAAAAAACTGGGCGTTGCACAGTGACAACGTTGTGTGTGCATTTCCTTTTTTGTGTGATGTTGTGTATCATAATTAATGCATTTATGTATTGGTGTGTTTTTATTTATTTGTGTATTCTTCTTGTGCTTGATTTATCATCCATTGGATCGCCTCTAACAGATTACAACAAATCTCCTCCACCCCTTCACTCCTCCTGGCTCTCTGCTTTCCTTGGTGTGTCCCGCTGCTCCATGGCTGTCTATTCTCAGTTGTTGTCGTGTCATCTCTTTTTCTGTCTGCCTCTACTTCGTCCTCCCTGTACAGTGCCTTGTGGAATGATTTCAGCAAGGCTTGAAGAACGTGTTTATGCACGCCATTGTAAAACAAACTTCCAGGCCATACCTTTACCGCAAGTGTTACACTCTCAGTCAGGATTGGGCTGTCGAAACCAGCCTCCCAATTAATTTCTGAATTGAGCCAAAATTTTAAAGAAATATAGTCGGGTACAGATATCAAGAACACGTAGAACTGGAAATGACGGATAGCTCGTACAATTTTCCATTCACCGACTGATACCTCTTTAAATTTTCGTTATTTTATGTTAACCCAAATTACAGGTGAGTCCAATACATTTCGCTACCTGAGAATTACAACGTTCTAGATCTGTTTTGGCCGTTGTAAGTTACTAAAAACATAAGGTTAGAATGCAAATGCAATGTCTGCTCCATCAAAATGGTAAGAATATTCGGTTTCATTATCAAGATATTCAAATACATGTAATTGCATGCATTCGAAAAAGCTTGGCATTGTGAGACTCAAAACTTTTTCCGTCAAATTTGTCAGAACTAAGTACTGACCAGATAGAACGTTTTCATCATAAGGTACCGAATCGGTCTGTCCCCGACGTATTTGAGTCATCAATGCCCAAGTGTATATGCTCAAGTGTATATCTCCCCCCCCCCCCCCCCCCCCTTTGTTTTTGTAGATCATCGTGATCACCAGTGCGGACCTCGCCACCCTAGAGGACAGAAGAAGTGTGGAAGACCTCAATGACGTATACGTGCGCTGTCTGCTACATGAACTCCGGAAGGCGCCAAACGACTCTCGCCTGTCAGTCCCGAACGCTTGCTCACGGAACGCCGACAACCCAAAATGGCGGAAGATGTTCACAGACATAGTGTCGGTGTTGGTGGAGCTACGCACGGTAGTGTGCAACTACAGGCGGGACATGTTCCTCAGCCAAACATCTATGGGCGGTATGATGAAGACGTCTAGTAAAGTGTTGTGCGAGGTACACTCGCCCGTCGCATGTGCTCCCTCAGAGAAGGAGAAAGCGGAGATTCCAAAGGAGTAGCATAGAATGCGCGCTGAATTCAGGCTACTTGCAACTAATTATTTCTGCAGATTCGTTGGTCGCAACATTAACTTAGTTGGCATCATGCTGGACTATGGAGCGGATGTCCCTGGTTTGAAACCTCAGCGGAACGTCTTGAACTTAGGTTGTTTTGGGGGAGTTTTTTATCGTTTGGTTTTATTTTTTAGGGCTCACTACCCATTTGGCTCGGTCATATCAGTGATAAAAGTTACATTCGGAGGTCCCACCTCTTATATAACTCTAAAGAGTTGAGAGGGGTTTTAAACCTATACACTAACCAGTGATAGATTCGTCGACTGAAAATGGAAGCGATTATGTGTCCATTTTGGCAAAAATAATAATGGTAGCACTACTGAGGCTTTCAAATTACTTTTTGTCGTGCCTGTAAATATCAAATCAATTTATCTGCCGGTGATTTGCGGGTGCTTTGGTGTAGTTTGCTCCTTCTTTCCTATCATACATCCGTCATCCTGATCTCTCCTCCAATTCTCTTTTTGTGTTTGTTACTCTCTTGTTACACCTCTGATCTTCGGTTCTTATTTGACCTTATTGTGTTGCACATGTCGTAAAACGCTGACTAAAACAGTAGTTTTACCTCAACCGCACCTCCTGCTGTGTCTGTGCACAGCTAGTGGGTTCTCTTGACAACCACATTTCTAAATCATGAATACTCATATTGTGATTTGCTGTCTTCTGTGATTGAATTGTGTCTGTCAACAGCAAGGCTTGGGATATTGAAGTCTTTAGCAGACATTTTCAAGGAATAAGATAACGTACTCAGATCTGGAAATGTCCTGGACTCAAATATAAATCTATTCAGTAGATAGTTCTCAAAAAGGCCGACAGTTTCTTGATCTGTGATTTGAAACCATCTACACCAGCGCTCGACAACTGCTTTTTGATCGCCAACGCCCACTTTTGCTACTTTTAAGACATTAAAATTTCCGTAGCCCCCCACCTACATGGACAATGTATTTCCCTGTGAGATTTTCGCAGCAGACCATATTACCAAATTGCCCACAAGCGGGTGGTATTGCCCAGACTGAAAATCTGTGACCTAAATGTACAGAACATGTCTGATTTGGTTCAACTTCGTTACATGTCCACCTTCAGCTAGTTCTGCATCCTTTAAGGCTAGGAGATAAGATGAGATGAGACAAGAAGAGTTAAGATAAGGTAAGATAAGATAAGAAAAATAAGATGAGAAAAGATAAGATAAAATAAGATAGATAATATAATACAAATCTTTGTCGTCCACATGCTGGCACATTGGTTTGGTGTTTCACACCACACACACACACACACACACACACACACACACACACACACACACACACACAAATACACTCACACACACTCACACACACACACACACACTCACACACACACACATACACATACGCACACACGTACATGTACGTTTTCCCACATCCTCTCTTCCACACACATCTGTATATAGTACACATACACATTATAATGTGTAACACTAAGTTTGCATTCACAAACACCCATTGTCATAGTCCCGAATGAACGATAATTGTAGACAATAATAGTGTTAACCTAGATACACAATCAGTATTCTGACAGTAACCCCGATGGTATTCTAATGATACATGCCTTAAAGGTTATAGAAATACTTATTCATGTATTATTATAAGTTAAAACTGTAGGAGTTTAATGGATGGTGGTAAAAGCGACTTCCAATATCTCTATTAAAAATTTGTAACACGTCCGAAGCCCAGGTCTTTTACTCCGTTTTGATCTTTTAATACGTTGTATGAGAGAACAGGGGGTGTTAGTTGTCCGAAAAGATGTAACTGATAATATTTTTGGTGACTTGACTTTGAAAATGAATCTTTGACTTAGGGATTTAACAGTTGAGGAGTACACGAGAAAAACGGGCATAGTTACAAACTAAAAATTGGGACGGTATCCGTTTTGAACGTTTGGGGACTCATAACTTCATTTTTTTTTTTTACTGGTGGTTTTTTTTATATGCTTGTTTAAACTGGAAATCTAACAACAATGATAAACAATAATTTCACAGAAATACAGTTATGAGTCAATGAGGGTTCAAAATTGATACCCTTACACTTTTCCGCTTTTAATTTGGCCCGTTTTCTCTCATGGACTCCTCGATTCTTTTCGCCTCTTCACCGTCAGGCCATTTGGCTGAGGCACAGAGAAGTTCGATTCCCTTGTAGGGGGGGGGGGGGGAGAGATTTTTTTGATTTTTTTTTGTAATTTCCGTTGTTGTCGGGGTTTGTTTTTTTGTGGGGGGGGAGGGGGAGGGGGTTCTTTTGCAGGGTGTTTGGTTTTTTTGTTGGTTTTTTATTTTTGGCTTTCTAAATCGTGTATCCCCGGCTGCGTGCTGGTACGTTGTAGCTATCTTATCCAGTGGCGTCTGGTGGGGTGGGGCTTGCATCGGTAGATTTTAATTAGCCCAACAGAAAAAACGAAAGTCCCAAAATCATGTCATTTATAAAGAGTGTATTTTCCTGGTTGTAAACGTGATATTGCCTGTATCAAGTTTGCAGCACATTTAGGCGATACATGTATCGTGTTGTCATTTTACACGTGTGTTTCGACTGTCTTTTCAGTTACATGTATTATGCGTCTTTTATAATGACGTAAATGACCTCAGTTTTGGTCATGGTAACATATCCTCCCATCCCACCCCCTAATCCCAAAACGCCTCATGACAAAGGGGACATTTTTGTCTTTCATGTGTTAGTGAGTGTGTGTGTGGGAGAGGGAGGGGGATCTTTCATCATAATACTGCTCGCAGCTGCGGATCAAAGAATGTTCTTTTAGGGGAAATTGAACTTTGAAGAGCTAAGTCTTTTCAATACTATATGTTTTTTTTTCTTATTTCTCTATAAATTCATTGAAAATGTCCCTTTTTCTTTAATACCTCTGATTTTTATTGTTACAGTGTTGTATGACAATGTTAGTATTACTGCCCTTATTAGTTTACATGCCCTGGTACTGGACCTGTTGTTCTAATACAGTCGGAGTGCATTGTTCGCAAAAGAATTTTTCAAATAAATTTGTTGAAATACATAATAAAATGAGTCAATTTAAGAAAGGATTTGTTGTTTCTATGGCTCACTGTCCTTTGCTGTTACTTACAGTATGATTTCCTTATTTCTGCTCATTAGAAACAAGCACAGTGTGATTAGTCTCATCGCTCCCAGGGAAAAGTGACAGTTGTCCAGAAGTACCCTGTTAGCTTTGGAAGCACAAATATGGTACAAAATGCCATACCGCATATGTCAAAATGGTTATGTGCAAAGGCATATGGCTTGTCTTTGGTAATCTTAAAAGAAAATTAAGAGTTTGCCTTTAATTTGAAAATTGTAGACTTTCAAACAGTAAAATTCACTTTTCCCAAAATGGGAAAAGTGTGACTACCGTCGTTTTTTCCCTGTAAGTCTTCAATTGTTTTTAAAAGATTTGGTGGATTCGGTTCATAAAGTAAGATTCGACTGTCACATTTCCCAGTGCACTGTTTTGTGTTATTTTATAATTTCTAAATTACTGTAATTTTGTCTTTTTTTTTTAAGCACCAGAAACCTCATTATTTTTTTACTTTGATTTAATGTCCTGTGGCATCTTGTTCTTGGATCACTCGCTGTCAACTTCAGTAGCAAAAACTTTAAGTGCACCCCGCCCCAACCTCCCTCTTACTTTTAGAGGCTAAAACAGCATCTAAACACAGATAACTGTTGCCTCTATCAACGCAGTATCAACCCTTTAAGTACATACTCACGATAATTCTCTCCATCCATCCATCCATCCACCCACCCATCCACCCATCCATCCATCCATCCATCCATCCATCCATCCATCCATCCATCCATCCATCCATCCATCCACCCATCTACCCATCTACCCATCCACCCATCCATCCATCCATCCATCCATCCATCCATACATCCATCCATCCATCCATCTAGAAAGAATCATGTTTTCGGAGCCAACGCTTGGAATCAAACGTGAGAACTAATTCTCAAACAGCGTCTACCTTTTCATTCAGATGCGTTCTAAATCTCCCAACAGAGAATAACAAAATCTCCAACTTACTGACTCAATACATGAACCAAAAAATATATATATTATATATATTGTCCATCAATATCTGATGTAAAGTTATAGAAGATGGAACTTTCTTCATAAGCTGCCAAGTCAAGCAAAAATTACTGCTGTGTTGCCTAGCCCTCACTTTTGAGTATAGTAAGAAGATTGGAATGTGTTGTTAATTTCGTAGCCTTCATGATAGCGAGGTTTTTGTTGTTGTTGTTGTTGTTTTTTTGGGGGGGTTGTTGGTTTTTGTCCTCTCACGGCCATATTATGTAATGACTTGTTGATATATTTTTAAAATATTTTCTGTGAATATACATATATACGGCTACAGTTTCTCTCAGAAACAGCTCACCTGATATCGACATGGTTTTATTGTTATTTTTGCTCGTTTATTGTTGTTATTTTTTTTGTTTTCTCTGTTGTGGTGAAATTATTGACCTTTTTTCATGTTACGTTTTTTTTTGCGGATAATGAAAAATAAATATGATATGGACTTGATATTCATTTCAAGTTTGTGTTTTGGTTTGTTTTCCTGAAATGCTCTTCACTGAAGTTCCAAGGTCTTGTTTTTTTTCATGCCTTGCAATTTTACGTTTCTAGACTTCCACCCCGCCCCCGCCCCCCTATTTCTGTCTGTCTGTCTGTCT
>NW_004798304.1:36626-38072 GCF_000002075.1 Aplysia californica | reverse complement strand
GAAGGAGACACACACACACACACACACACACACACACACACATACACACACACATATACACACACACACATAGGCACACATTACGGCGAAAACTCAACAAAATGAACCAAGTTCTATCGTACACGTAAAGGGAAATCTAACCTATCATTTACATAGACGTATGTAAAGCTTTTGAAATTTTCAAAAATATGTTCAAACTCGATCTAGATCTAGAAAATTCTTCATTGACCGACGGAACAACACAACAGCCTGAAGGAGCAATCACATAGGCTGAATGAGAAAAGTTTTCACGTCTTACGGAAATTCAACGAACACAACCATCATGACGCTAGGACGAAGCACAATATAATATTGACTGACTTTATTTAGCACATCGCTACCTTTTTTATTTGACATTTTGTTGGCCGTTTTTAGTTTCAAAGACCATGAAGTCAGAAACCAAAATGGTCTGTCTGCTCTATCATTATCAAAATAATAAGATTATTCGGAGCCATTATCTTGATAATATTCAAATGATATGAATTCGAAAGAGCTTGACACATTGTGGAATTCCACATTTTTACATCAAATTCCTCAAAACTAGATACTGAGCAGATAGAAATTTGTAATTCCTGTGGAGTGGCATGTTTAATAGTTTGAAACTCGAACAAGTACTCGAATATGCTGTAACTATCCCGAAGAAAAAATTGAGTTCCATACCCTTTGAAGTGAGCTTCTTTGATGGCGCCAATTTGTTGAGACCGAGAAGCGAAGGTGGGAACTCGATGAAATCTGGTAAAAACTCGTGGAGTAGAGATCGAGTGCAATGGTTTATGTCGCGCTTAATCTAAATTGATTGTGTCTGTGGCTGGAGGTAGTGGAATCACTCGCTTGTCGAAAAAATGAAATCGAAGAAACCGACATATTTTTCCAGCTCGATTTTTAATTTTAATTTATTTAGATGTTGTTGTTTTTTTGGATTGTGTGTTTGTTTGTTTGTTTTGATCGTGTTGTTAGTTGGTTGTTTTATTTATTTTTTTATTCGGTTTTTTTGTTGGGGGGGGGGTATGTTTTGTTGTTTTTAAGGGGGGGGGGGAGTATCAGAGCAGATAAATGCATGGCATGCCATTATTACCGATATCTGCTTCAGGTATGTCACGTGAAGTAGAAAAAAGTTGTCTGTCAAACAGAGTAGAAGTTGGAAGCAGCTGTGGTCCAAGGTGAGGCGTCTCATGCACGGAGAAGTTCATCATGATCTCATGAGCATCGATACCACCTGTCCTCGGCCTCGTATCGGTGTCTGTTTCTCAAGTTCCAGAGACTGCTGGCGACTTCTGCTACCTCCGGACCGCACCAGGCAAGCATGGTCTGTCTCATGCAGTCTCTGTTCTGAAGCAGAAATCTGGGAAGCATAAAAACAGATATATCAATGGCATTTACTATGCAACTGATAGAACAAATATCAAC
>NW_004798304.1:23022-36446 GCF_000002075.1 Aplysia californica | reverse complement strand
GTTGTTGCTGGTGATGATGATGTTTTGGTGTTGTTGTTGTTGTCTTTTTTTTTTATCTGTATGTTTATTTTTGGTCTCATATCGATGGCCTTAAACGTTTGACTAAGAGAACCAGATAGACCTACATTTTTTTTATTTTTTCTTCGAAAACCATTGACGGGGTTGGTCTGTGAGTACTCAATATAAAAAAAACAGGAGTCCGAGAGCACTGTGAATGGTACAAACGTACTGTAGACTATTTTTTATGTTTTCTCTGAACTCTCATGACTGAACTCAGAAGGGTTTAGTTTTTTGGGGGTGTGTTTGTTTTTCTAATTTTCTTTCGTTTCGTTTTGTTTCGTTTTTGATTTATTGGGGTAACTGTCACCAAAACAATCAAACAAACTAAATGAAATATCAAACAAATAAGCAACAAAACAAACAGCCAACCAACAACAAAAAAACAATCAAATAC
This sequence comes from Aplysia californica, assembly GCF_000002075.1. NCBI lineage: Eukaryota > Metazoa > Mollusca > Gastropoda > Aplysiida > Aplysiidae > Aplysia > Aplysia californica. The sequence continues at coordinate 35,992 of NW_004798304.1, read as the reverse complement.
TAAAATAAACAACAACAAATAACAAACACGCAGCAAACAACCAAACAACCAACCAAAAACAAAAAATAAACAATAACTAATATGAAGCAAACAAACAAACAAACAAACAAACAAACAAAGAAACAAACAAGCCAAACAGACAACAACTTACGGACAGTTTCCCCTGTCTCTATTGGCCAAGACCCTGGACCGCCCCAGGGCAGCCATGGAAGCGGCGTAAATCTGTGCGAGACAGTCACTGTAGATAAGTCGGTAGTTGACACTCAGGGAGCACCGAACGTCAGCCAGGGACAGGACAACTGGATGGAATTTGTGTCACAGTATTATACATATTATAAAGAATGTATTACATAATGGGTTATGGTGGGAGATCATGATTTATCCAACGAGTGAAATAGTAAAATTGCAATCCTGGGTTTCAACGAGAAATTACAATTGGCAATTATTTTACTAATAAGATAAACCATGATCTTACGAAAAATTACAATTGGCAATTATTTCACTAATAAGATAAACCATGATCTACCACCATGACGAGAGTAATAAACGTGTTATACCATTCTAAAGATATTTAGCTGACGAAACAAATCGGGATCAACCAAGTTTCAATAACTAGTCTAGTGGCCAAAGTGGCCCTGTTAAAAAGTCTTACATAATAACAGAATTTCCATGCTCAAACTGAGGATTCGAAAAAGTCAGGATTTTTTGTTCCAAGCTTAGCCACACTAATTACATATTGGTATGCTATCCGTATGTCTCCCTCCGCGAAATAAACCCCAGACAAAACAATAATAACATTAACATAAGCATCGCAAGCAGAAAATGTACGATTCAAAATTTTAAAGATTGAGAAACTGCATTTATACGGCATGCTGTCGTTAGAATAGATAGAAATGACTTTGATTTTGATTTTACACTTGGCAATTAAAACAAACCAAAGGCTAGGGGTTGTCTGTAAGCGTAGACCTAAGCATTGAAATACACTGAACAATGAAAAAAGGCAGCAACGAAAGCTCTCAAGTTTTATAGAATTTAATGTGCTGAATCCAAACGTAGTTAGCTTGGTCAGATATTTGCAGAATTCACATATTTAACTTTAGGTATTCTTGATTTTGTCAGGGGAGACAAAAATTACAGGCTCTATTAAACAAGGGAAGTAGCTTTTGTTATTTCAAGAAAAGTAATTGACCAGTTTGACCAATGTATTATTAGGCTGGGCAGACTTTACAAGAGATGAGGTAAATGGCGATTTTGGTTTCACAAGTGATGCTGTGGGAAAGTTACTTTTAAAAAATGGGTGTCTGTTTAAGTCTGTCATTGGCCTCTGGTGACGCCTGTCTGTCTGTTATCTAACTAAATCTGTCATTGACCTTGACCTCTGTCTGTCTGATATCTGGCTAAATTTGTCACTGATCTTTGTCGTATATTATCAAATTAAATATGTCATGGACCTTGACCTATGTCCGTGCGATACCTGGCTAAATCTATCACAGATCTTGACCTCTGTCTGTCTGTTATCTGGCTAAGTCTGTCATTGACCTCTGTCCGTCCGATATCTGACTAAATCTGCCTTAAACATCTATATGTATGATGTCTGGCTAAATCTGTCACTGGTCTCACGTGGTCTCCGTTCCGCAGCACAGAGGTACGTGTGGTATGGTCTTCCAGTTTCAGTGAAGTGAGGAACTGAAGAGTCCGTCTCACACTGCATGGCCCCAGGGTCGCTCTCAACGCAGTCCAAAGCCTCGCCCAAGATCCTGCAGAAAAATGAGTGGGCTTTTGATTTTCCCAAGCTGTAGTTGGAGTCACAAGTGATTTTTGTTGTTGTTGTTCTTATTGTTGTTATTGTTGTTGTTGTTGTCATTGTTGTTGTTGTTGTTGTTGTTTTGTTTGGTTTTGTTTTTGGGGGTGTTATTTTTTATTTATTCTTGTTTTTTGTTGTTGTTTTTTGTTTTTGTTTTTTGTTTTGTTGCTTTTCTTTTGGGGGTGAGTGGACTTTTGGGTTTTCTTTTCAGTAGTTGAAATCACAAGTGATTATTTTTTTAATATTTGTGAATGTTCTGTTTGTGTAAGTAAATTTACGCTCATATCTCATGAAATCATAAACTTTGACAATTAATTGTCTCATCAAATTTGAGGCAAAAAACAAGGAAGTTATAAAGACATTTTTAAAGTGTTTGTTGGCATAGAAATTTCGTTCTCCCGACATTCGGGAAAAAATGTCTTGTTTTCAAACTTTGGATAGACAAAATCGAAGTAGCAACAATTCGAATAATTACATCATAAAATTCTACACATGAATGATACACATGAAGTTTGTGAATCTTAACTTTCAATTAATAGGATGCATGTGTTGCATCACCAGATTAGACACCTATCGTGTTCTTTTCAAATTAACCAAACACACACACACACACACACACACACACACACACACACACACACACACACACACACACACACACATACACACACACACACGCACACAAAGAGAGAGAGAGAGAGAGAGAGAGAGAGAGAGAGAGAGAGTGAGAGAGAGAGAAAGAGAGATAGAGAGATAAATGATGATAACAATAATGATGATGACAACGAGAGTAATAATAATAATAATAATAATAATAATAATAATAATAATAATAATAATAATAATAATGATACAATATTAAAGATAATAATAATAATGATGATGATGATGATGATGATGATGATGATGATGATGATGATGATGATGATGATGATGATGATGATAATAATAATAATAATAATAACAATAATAATAATAATAATAATAACAATAATGATGATGATGATGATGATGATGATGATGATGATGATGATGATGATGATGATGATGATGATGATGATGATTCACTGGCAAAATGCATCCAAGTTCTCGGCTGTGACCCCCAGGGGCTGGCCTATCTTCATCCTCCTCCACACATTTAGAGGGGCTTGAAAGTCATAGAACGTTCTCGCGCACTGGTTCATCTGATAGTCAGAAGGCGAAAGATGAGAAAAGGAAGAGAAGAAAGCTTTTAGCCTATTTGAAATTCACTGTAAAACATATAGCATACTGTACTTTTTGTGTCATTGAAAAGCGATTGGCTATTTTGTTTCCTTATTGTTATTATTTTGCTAATAATAGTATTGTTTTTACTATTACTGTTAGTAGACTACTACTACTACTACTACTACTACTACTACTACTACTACTACTACTACTACTAGTGGCGTCGGTGGCCTAGTGGTTAGGCTCTCGGACTCGCAACCGTAAGGTCGTGGGTTCGTATCCTGTCAGGGACCCGACGTTGTGTCCTTGGGAAAGGCACTTTACACGAGTTTTCCTCACTTCACCCAGGTGGGAATGGGTACCCAGCTATAGACAGTGAAAGATCTTGTCAGTTTGTTAGTGTTTGAGCGCTTAAACAGCTGCTTGCACTGTATGCTTCCCGGGAAGCTGAGAATGTTTCTGAGTGTTCTATGGTCTGCTGGGGTAATAATTTAGTGTAAAGCGCATAGAGCTTGCTGTCGAGCGGGGTTATGCGCTATACAGATGCTATTTATTATTATTATTATTATTATTATTACTACTACTACTACTACTACTACTACTACTAACTACTACTACTACTACTACTACTACTACTACTACTACTACTACTACTACTACTGCTGCTGCTGCTGCTGCTGCTGCTGCTGCTGCTACTACAATTTTTACAAAGTAGGCCTTGTGCAGTTGGGGTGAGGTTGGTGGGGTTGAGGGGGGGGGGTACTGTAGTTTTGTTTAGGCTTTTTAAAACACTTAATACGAGTGGTTGCGTCTATTTGAAGGACGCATCAAAGTGACCACCCTGTGTTGCAAGCCTGCAGTCCGGTAACTGGACATTCACCCTGTCCTGCAAGTTTTATTCTCTCTTTGCTGGATCCGAGTAATATGGTTATGGGTAGGAGTAGGAGTCGGGGGGACTTAAGGATTATCTAGAACATGTACTAGGATCAAACTGCTGCAATGAGAATAGAAAACGATATCAGCGAATACATACAGATTAAAAGAGGAGTCAGACAGGGATGTGTACTTTCTCCAGACTTGTTCTCCCAGTATAGTGAAAATATCATGAGACACATAGAAGAAACGCTAGGTATCTCGATAGGGGGACATAATATAAACAATCTAAGATATGCAGACGACACAGTCCTAATAGTAGAAGTTGAAGAACACCTGCAGAATCTATTACATGTCATCGTACAAGAGAGTGACAACATGGGCTTAAGCCTGAAAAAAACACACGAAACAATGGTGATAAGCAGAAAAACTCCAACCCCAATATGCAATATCAAAATCATGCATTCTGTTTTCTTCATTCAACAATAATCCTTTACGTTCACTTTCTGTTACGTTTTTTTTTCACCAAACTTTGCTCTCTCTCTCTCTCTCTCTCTCTCTCTCTCTCTCTCTCTCTCTCTCTCTCTCTCTCTCTCTCTCTCTCTCTCTCTCTCTCTCTCTCTCTCTCTCTCTCTCTCTCTCTCTCTCTCCTGCAATATCACTTTCCCTTTTAGTTTTACTCCAACCTTAGCTGAATACGTCCCCCATACCCTCCCTTTATACCATACGTAGCTGACCCCCCCCCCCCCCAAAAAAAAGATAAAAATACCCCTCTTCTCCCAACCTTGCTTGACCACAAACACACTCCCACCCCTATTCCCCTTATCCTTCCCACCACACCCCCTCTGCTCACCGTATCACAGCCAGGACTAGTTTCGTCCCTCCGAGTTCTCCTCCTTGTCTCTTCCTGGAAGAGTTGTCCTTCCCATGAGGACGTCTGAAAGCCTGAAAGATGACAGGGTTAAAAGATTAGGACACACACGCGCGCCCGCACAGGCACAAACACAGTATCAGTATTATGTGTGTGTGTACTGTGTGCGTGTGTGTTTGTGTGTGTGTGTGTGTGTGTGTGTGTGTGTGTGTGTGTGTGTGTGTGTGTGTGTGTGTGTGTGTGTGTGCCTGCGTGGGTATTATTATAGTAGTAGCCAGTAAATAAACATATAATATTATTATTGCGTTGAATTTAGACAAATGATAATACGTGTAGTTACATGCTCAGTGTCAAATTTTGGAACAAATTAATATTGACGTTTTTCCATTCCCAGAATGCCATGTAATTTTAATCTTAAGATGGACGCATAGAAAGCCTGTAGTGACTTACATTAGGGCACTGTAAATTTACGTTACTTCTCCGCGTTCCCGTGGGCATCTTTATCATTTAGGAGCATGGTTGCACCAGCTTAGTTTGTCAGGACCAACCCCAATTTTTAATAGAGTGGTACACTCAATAAGGAATATTTTTATGTCTGCTCTGTTAAAGAATCAAACTCGCGTCTTCTAGGACTATGGTTAGCACGGTACCAAACTCAACACGCAAAATAACATAACAGCAGCAACAACAGCAAGAAGAAGAAGAAGAAGAAGAAGAAGAAGAAGAAGAAGAAGAAGAAGAAGAACAAGAACAAGAACAAGAACAAGAACAAGAACAAGAAGAACAAGAAGAACAAGAACAAGAACAAGAACAAGAACAAGAACAAGAACTAGAAGAATAGTAATCATCTTACCTCTGACCACAGAGAGGCTTACAAGAACAACCGCAAAGAACCTCATCGAAATAGAAGTCATTCTCATAGGTCTTGAGGTATGTGCCTTCCACTGAAATGGGATCAACATTCGAAACAGATTTGGGGGAGGGGGTGTGCTTAAGTTAAAGTAGTTTTAGTTTTAATAAGCTTTTTACGTCCCATGCAGAACAATAAGGTCCTATAAATGCCGAAGATGAGAGGTGTTACAAGAGAGTAACAAGCACACAAGATGGAGGAGCAGGTCGATAGATGCTTGATAGGAAGGAAGAAGCAAACCACACCAGAACACCCGCCAACCAGCCATTGTGTAGATCAACGTAAGTTCAAAACATTCCTCTGGGGACTTGGAAACATTCTAGGGTCCATCTCCAAAAGATTATCTCTTTTTTTCTGCTTGCGACGCATATTAGATCATTTACGAGGCAGGTCGCTCTCACCTGGGCTATCAGAATCAACGGGTCTGAGCGGGAAATGCCCAACTGAATCACATAGATACTGGATAAGGTAGACTTCCCTCCATAGGAACTAAACTCTGGTCTGTTGTGCGCAACAGCGAAGACACTGCCCGGAAGACTTTGTTATGCCTTTCTTACTGGTGGTTTATACGAGTTTCATATTTCGCCATTCATATTTTCTCCGCTAAGCTGCTTTAAATTTATTACTTTTTATCACCCACATTACCCTGGTATGTAACCCTGTTACCCCGACGCCCGTCCGTTATGTTTGTCTGTTATAATATTATCAGACCTAATAATATGTCACTGGCGATAGCATGGTGCGGTGACATTTGCAATTTGTTTTGTTTTTTGTGTTGCTTGAAAGACCACCATTGTGCCGCTGAGGCTTGAAATTGAGAAATAGCCTTCGCCTTTTTTTGTGCAGTACAAACAGAAACGACGACCTGCTGCTTCTGAGCGAATAGAGGCATGAACAGATGGGTGGAAAGATGAGGGGATGTAGGGATCACGCAAGTAATAAGAATGTTTTAACGTAAAGCATAACCCAACCTGTTTTATTTCTGCAACTTGTTGTTATTGTTGTTGTTGTCGTTGGTGGTGATGGTGGTGGTATTTTTGTTTTTGTTGCTTTTTGTTGTTGTCTTGTCGTTTTTGCTATTGTTTCTGTTGCTGTTGTTGTTGCTGTTGTCTTGTTGTTGTTGCTGTTGTTGCTGTTGTTGCTGTAGTTGCTGTTGTTGTTAATGTTGTTGATGTGTTTGTTTTTTTAGGAGGCGGAAGAGGATTGGGGGGGGGGGTGATCTCTGAATCAGGCGCCAAGAGAAAGGTGGAAGGTGTTTGTCCGTGGCCTATAGATCTACCCTGGTGAGAGAGGCAATGATGATGAAGACCATCATTTAGTCAAACAAGCCAATTGTTTCATGTAGATCTATAATGTTCATGTATACCCAACTTCCACATATTATGTATCTGTGTGTGTTCGTTAGTCACACGATCACTTTGCAAAACCTAAGCGGCCGCGTTCATATCACGATGTTGACCGCACTTAGGGAACACGGCCGCGCTAAGGGTACTGAAACGGCCGTGGTCAGGATCCAAGGCCATAGTGTGGAGCTTGAGATGAGACGAAAAATAATTGGCGTCTTCTCATTTGTGAAGGCAAAGTCTTTTCTCCTGGCATTCCACATAATTTGCTTTTGGCCAGTTTTGACCTGCATTTCCATTACACATATTACGTTTCTTTCAGTATAAATCTTTTTTATCATTCTGTTCTATAATAAGTGCCTGTGTGCCGTAATCGATAATTATTTGGGTGTGTGAAGATGCACGTTTTTATTGGAGAGAGAGAGAGAGAGAGAGAGAGAGAGAGAGAGAGAGAGAGAGAGAGAGAGAGAGAGAGAGAGAGAGAGAGAGAGAGAGAGAGAGAGAGAGCCCAGAGGAAGGTAGAAGTGTGAGTGAGGAGGGGGGGGGCAGAAATTGGAAATGAAAGCAGGTGAAAGAACTTGACTAGATTACTGGAAAGGAAGTGAATTAAGAGAATATGTTTTTAGAAGAACATTAATTTATGTCGCTGTCACGTTTTGAAGCTGGGACATATTGAATGTGAGGCGAACACTGAGCCAAAAAACAAAATGGAAATGAGCCAAATTTATTACTTATTGCTATAAATAAATAGCATTTGTTTGACACAAGTTCTAGCTCAACGGCACCCTCTGTCTGTGTCCTTTACAATCTGAGGGTATTTTCCATCCTTCGGCCTGTACACCAGTGAAATCCTTTGTAAGGGACAAAACTTTGCTGAAGTGCTGTATTTGTAACTTATTACCTACAGTTCCTTCCCCTGGTAAATCTGAATACGTTTTTCGGAGAATCTAGGTGTGCTTTCTAAATTAATATCCCGTGACCGTTTAAGGTGGGTTGACGTCGTTCTTTTTCAACCCTTAAAGAGGATATAGGCCAAACAAGCATATTATGTGATTTGGTGTTGTCTCTTTTCAAAGCAATGGTGAATTACATGGGTCACGGATAGGACGGCCTGCTTTACCAGGTTGAATAATTAACTCGCTGTGAGTACTAGATGTCATACGAGCACTCGTTTACTTATCTTGAAGGGTTGATATTTTTTTTACCCTATTGTGGTAGGATATAGGCCTATTTTATGGTAGGCCTACTGCTTGAAGCTTGGGTGTCATTCCCAGCCATCAAAAGTGTGATGATCAACTTTGGAACTTTGAATGCTTGAACAGTGAAACAGATATTCTGCTTCTGTTTGTCATTTATTCTTGGGGTATGTTTATCTTTGTGTGTGTTTGTTATGCATTCTTGTTTTTGTTTATTAAAGGAATGCTTTGCGCCTTGTAGCCTAGGCTAGTTTATTTAGAATCTAGATCTAGATCTAGTAGGAAGACGCTGAAAAACTCTGGCAAGCCTACCTGGCAATGTAAGCAAAACAACCAGTGATCATGGCTGACATCGACGTGGAAGACGAAAACATTCTTACAACAATATTTAAAGATTCCTTTCCAGGTTTGTCATGTGAACAATTTCTGGTGTTTTCTGGGTTGGATTGGAACTGAGTTATTGCATACAGGGTTCTGTCGATTCTTTTTCTACAATTGTAATGCGATACCTTAGACTCTCTGACGGCCTGAGGCTGAGGGTTGAGACACTTGGAGACCTTGCTTGAAAGCCGGTCACCGACTGCTAGAGATCTAGATCTAGATCTAGATCTAGATCTAGATTCTAGATGTAGATCATCTAGATATCGAGATCTAGATCTAGAATCTAGTCAGTGATAGTAGAAAGTAGAGTGGCGAGCCTCAGCAGTCGAGGACAGATGCGGGGGGCACCAGAAAGGCTGGTGATTAGGTTGGGCATTCTTTTTGCAAAGTGACTATTTCTCTGAATGTTCGGAGAAATAGTGCCAATCTTTATTTCTCCTAACGGTTTCCGGCTTCCGGTCTCGTGATTTTTTGCCTATTTATTGCGAGAGTTCGGCGCCAACTTTCATTCTGCCTCTGGTCTGGGAAGGAACACCGCATGGCAAGCCCGCCTACAGTAGACAACCTTCAGTAACACCCACCACACACCCACCACCTTTATGCACATGTACACACACAAACTTATACACACACTAACTGTACATGATCTGTGGGCAACTTTTGAACGTATGACGCGGTGAGCTGTGGATGGGGAGACAGTGTGAGTGAAAGAGCGGGTGAAGAAAGGAAGAATGTGCGAGTGTATCCACAGGGAAAGTGGCTATTCTACCCTGGGTGAGAATAGAAATACAATCTACCTCTCTCACCCCGGGTGAGACTTGCCAGCGTAGGCTATTCTCCCCTGGTGTGAAACAAGACCTGTTTTTCCTCATTTTGGAATACTGTCTATCGGTGTGGATGATCAAATTGATAAAAGCCAAGAAAAAATTTCGTATAGCACAAAAGTAAGCGAATTTGATCGTCTTCAAAGATGCTATGGCTATTTCACTTTTCGAATAGAGCCGAACTACACGGGTCGCCATTTTGGTTTGCCCGGAAGTTCTCGCAAGATCTACTCCTCCTCTCTCTCTCTCTCTGTCTCTTTCTGAGTACTGTCTATCGGTGTGGACGATCAAATTGACCAAAACAAAGTTAAAAAATGATGTTAAACAAGAAAATTAAATTAATTTGGTTGTTTACAAAGATGCTATGGCTATAAATTAACTTTCCGAAACAAGCCGAACTACGCGAGTCACCATTTTGTTTTGCCCGGAAGTTCTCGCGCTACTCCTCTCTCTCTCTCTCTTTCTCTCTCTCCACTGCCCACAGACAAAATTGAACGCTTTTAGGCTAACACTAACAATAGTAATAGATCTAGAACGTTTGTTCACAGCACAGAATTCTATAATTCTGTTATCACAGTGTAGAAGTCTGTGGTTCAGGGTGAACGTTTCACTGGTTGGCCTAGGCTATAACGGTGAACGCCCACCGGGTGAGAATAGCCAAAAGACTCGCCTGCGCTATTCTCACCCGGGATGAGAATAGAGGTGGCCATCCACAGGCGACCGCAACTGCAAGACAACGACACCGACCCCCCTGGCCTGGTCCACAGCTCACGAAAGAAAGGAATGCGGCTAAGGCAGTGTTTTGACTATATTATATACAGTCGAACCTGCCCTGACGGCCACCTCTATAAGACGGCCACCTGTACAAATGGCCACTTTCCATTTCCCCCCTTGCGTTTTTTCTATATAATTTAACTGTGTGTAAAACGGGCACCTGTCCAACGCGGCCGTGGCCACCTTATTTCAACACACAACCCCTATCACACTAAGCAATATATAATACCCGTCTAAGACAGCCACCTTAGTGACTCCATTTCGTTTAGTCATAAATTGTGCTTTGGCCCCTGGCGTTGTGGGCAAGCCGTCATAATTCAATCCCCTGTCGCTGTTGTTAGGTAGTCCCTCCAACCGATCATGTTGCGTAGGCCCCTCCTACTGTTGACCAATAGCTACCAATTTTCAGCTGCTGGTGAGGTAAGCGTGTGATCCCTCATAACCCATAAGCCCCGCCCAGAACTTAAACACAAATCGTAAGCGAGATGAGTGGTCACTGTTTACCCAGTCTGTAACAAAGTAACAAAGTAACAAAGGACGTCAACATGAATCAACATGAATCAACATGAACTTGTGACAGAAACGTCGCTCGTTCTCCGAGTGGTGGCAACCCAGGAGTTTGTTTTTTACTTCGCACTCGGTCTTCCTTGTCTGATACATTTCATTTTATTGTCACCCTTTTGCGAAATCAGCAACAAAATAAAAATTACAAACAAAATACAAACAACCACCACCAACAACAACAAAAACAACAATGCGGCTACTTTCGATTGGGACCTCTCTGATAGGAATAATTTGTTTTCTTCTTCTTGATCAGTCCTGCCTAAGACGGCCACCTGTCTTATACGGCCACTTTTCTCCTTGACAATGGGTGGCCGTCTTACACAGGTTTGACTGTATATATGCACAAAAAAAAGGTTGTGGAGATGGTGGGGCGGGCCTGGGGAAGTAAGATGGAGAAAGAAAAAGGGGGCTTTTTTGGTTGTTCCCACTCCCCTTATTTGAGCCTAGATCTACATCTAGATCTTTACGTTTGATGCGCGGCGAGCTAAGATATCAAAACTAACAACTGCAAAACATCAAATTATGGTAAAATCAGGGGGCATGAAACCCCCCCACCTTATTTTTATTAGGTCAGGGGGGACAAGCCCCCCTGAAACCCCCCTACTCTTGGGGCCAAAACCCGCGAATATAACAATTGCGGGGTGGGAACTACCGAAAAAGCGCCAGAAAAAGTAAGAAAAAGAGAGAGGGAGAGAGAGAGAGAAAGGGGAGGGGGAGAGGGGCTGTCTTATAAGGACTGATTATGAATTTTATGTTTTGATCCCTTTGTAGTCGTGAAATGCAGTGTAATAGCCTACCAGTTGTTTCAAGTCCGAATAAAGACCTTGCTTACGGTACAACCGGTGATTGCGCACGTGCACTGGAATTTGAGTCTGAATAGCCTCTAGCGGTGGTTCCACCTTTTTACGCAGCCATTTGTTTTGTGATTTTTAGGGACCATTAAGTTAAGAAATTGAATTTGCCTTATTTTCTTATTTTTAGGCCTGTGTAACTGAGTGACCCAAATTTTCATAACTAAACTAGCAGAATGTTGGTTTTCCCTGGTGAACCCCAAGCATGATCTCATCTACTTGCTTGGTTGTGTTCCATATATTCAATTTTTTTTGTTGGTTGGGTATATGGTGGTTGGATTTTTACATATTTCCATAAATATTTTACATGAAATTCTCTCTTTCTCTCTCTCTCTCTCTCTCTCTCTCTCTCTCTCTCTCTATCTCTCTCTCTCTCTCTCTTTTCACTCACTTGCCCTTTAGTGTGCACCATAATTATCCAAAAACCAACGATCTGGAGTTGTAAGGCATCGGAAAAACATATATATAGGACCCATCCCCTTTGTCATTGAATATTTCCCTCCCCTTGCCGTCACAAATATAAGATGATCAGATATAATAATATATCATATGTGACTGCGATGAAACAAATGTCTGAGAGACAAAAGTCATGACTATAGTTTCGATTGTGCTTTTGAACCTCCCAATGTCTATTGCCAATTTGTCCCCCCAGAGAGCTGGCAGGAGAATCCGGACTTCCTGCAGTACCTGGTGGAACTCAGCTCCTATGGCGCTGATCGACTTTGTGAGTTCATGCCTCCTGTTTTGTCTGCTTAAAACAGTTTTTATGTTTACTATGTTATTTTGTTTGTTGATGCCTTTTTTAAAGGGATTTAAACCCAGATGAACATTGTCACTTGGAAGTATCCTTTCCTTCTTTTGTCAATATAATTAGAAAATAACTTTCACCCACTGTACTGATTATAAATTAATGTCAATTAATTCTTTAGAATTTCCCCATTGCTATTTTTTTTAAAGTATACATTGAGAACTAAATTTACTGTTATGTAGTGAATACTTTTTTTTATGTTTGACTTCGTGAGAAGGCAAAATCTTGGTGATTCTGCCAGAAACTTTGATTTAAAGGAGACGAAAAAAGAGGTCTACATGTGTAGGTGTACCCTGAATCTTTTTAATCATCATAAAAACTCAAGGTCAACTCAAAGGTCATCTTCATCTCTCAAACTTTCCGTGTCTCTCCCTCTGATCCTCAGCCCGGGAGCCGGAGCGGCTGGCAGAGGAGAAGAGTCAGATCTTGTCAGAGACGCAGGACCTGGCCTTTCACAACTACACCACGTTCATACAGACGGCAGACTGTTCAAAAGAGATCTTCCAGGACGTACGTGAGGGAACTAGGGGTTTATTGGAGCAGTGTGTGTGTGTGTGTGTGTGTG
>NW_004798304.1:6288-22059 GCF_000002075.1 Aplysia californica | reverse complement strand
ATTTCTATTGCTTCTATTTTATTTTCACTGTCTTTAGTGATTGTCCAGCATTCACAGCCTTGTAGAAGGGTTGACCAAACATAGCTAGGTAATAATAAATAATAATGTGTGGCATCGTGGTGGAATAAGTTGCTAGTCAAAATAATGAAATTAAAGAAACTGTCGTTCTTCTGGCCGTCTGACAATTTTTTTTTTTTCCGACCGTTATGCTTTTTTTGGGCTCAACACCTTTAAGTTCTTTTTAAGAACACATTTCTGTGTGGATTTTGCTGATGAACTTTGATCATAGGCACACAAAATTTTAGTTTCCAGTTTCCAAGAACACTCAAGCTTTGGAAGTCACCAAACTTTGGCGGCCATTTTCTTGCTAATTTTACCTCTGTCACAAGGCGATCCACACCTTCAATGTCAATCGCAAATACTGTGACTTCTATTCAAGATGGATGGGTGAGGGGGGGGGGGGAGTTCACCTGAAGGGAGACACATGAACAAGCTTTTCATGTGTTTCAAGTGTTACATTATGAGTCTGTATGTATTTGTTTATATGTTTCGGATGTTACGTTGTCTGTCTGTATGTATTTGTTTGTTTATAATACGTAATACTTTCAGCTCTTACATTGTCTGTCTGTATGTGTTTGTGTGTTTATAATACGTAATACTTTCAGATGTTACGTTGTCTGTCTGTATGTATTTGTGTCTTTCAACCTTCGCATTATCTGTCTGTGTGTGAGCTGTTATATAATGTGTCTGTATGTATTTATGTGTTTCAGCTGACACATTTTTGTTCATATGTACCTGTGTGTTTATATGTTTCAGTTGGTACATTATGTCTTACCCCACTGGGTGGTGCCACTGACTGAAGTGTCTTTATGCCATTCCCAAAAGGGGGGACATATCTCGTTCAAGCATAGTAGAATTGTAAATGGGCTGATTCATGTCAGGCTCATAACTGTGCCTGATCTACAACAGGGAACTGCTGCTTTTTCTTTCCCGATCCTTACTATTGTCATTTTCCTCTACTTCTTTTGTATGTTTGTCACTCCCTTGTGACCTGCTATTTTGGGGTGCCTTGATAGTCGAAGCAGACCTTGTGCTGTTGAAGCTAGAGAGGTGAGCAATCTAAGTCTCATTCCCTGTAAAGACTTCTCTGTTGACACCCACCCCTTGGCGCTCATACGACCTTATGCAGTTGCGAGCGCTGTAAAACCCTCTGCTATAAAAAATTTTTAAAAAATAAAAAAAACATTATGTGTTTGTATGTATCTCTGTGTTTATATGTTTCAACAGTTACATTATGTATCTGGATGTGCCTGTGTGTTTATATATTTTGACAGTTACATTATGTGTCTCTATGTATCTGTGTGTTTCAGCCGTCGCATGAACAGCCTGACCCTGCAGCGACACACGCAGCTCCTGGAGGTGCTGGAGATGCCCCAGTTGATGGACACGTGCGTACGGAACGGCTACACGGAGGAGGCTCTGGAGCTCGGCGCACACGTCAAGCGGCTGGAGAAGAAGCACGGCAACGTCCCTGTCATAGCTGTGAGTGGGAGGGGCTTACAAGTGGAGGGTGGGTTGAGGTTTGCTGTGACTGGGAGGGTTCTTTTGGGTTTATGCTGTGAGTGGGAAGGGCTTATCAGATGTTTATGCTGCAAATTGGAGGGGCATATCAGGGGTTTATGCTATGAGCGGAAGGGGCTTATCAGGGGTTTATGTTATGAGTGGGAGGGGCTTATCAGGGGTTTATGTTATGAGTGGGAGGGGCTTATCAGGGGTTTATGTTATGAGTGGGAGGGGTTTATGTTATGAGTGGGAGGGGCTTATCAGTGGTTTATGTTTTGAGCGGAAGGGGTTTATCAGGGGTTTATGCTATGAGTGGGAGGGATTTATCAAGGGTTTATGCTGTAAATGGGAGGGGTTTTCATGGTTTTATACAATGAGTAGGAGGGGCTTATGAGGGTTTCATCAGTAGTCTAGTGGTTAGGCTTGCAGACTTGTAATCGTGAGGTTGCGAGTTTGGGGGTTCAAGCCTCAGGCCGGAAGTTGTGTCCTTGGGAAAGGCACTTTGCACAAACTTTCCTCACTTCACCCAGGTGTGAATGGGCACCTGGCAATAGATGGCGAAAGATCTTATCAGTATGTTTGTGTTTTAGCGCCTATAAATGGCATCTTGCACTGTGTGTTTCCCCTATGGATTCCCAATCCAACACACTCCTGGTTGTGCATGTTTCCAATGCTGTTTGTCACAGGTGGTGTCTGTAGTCTAGGGGTTAGGCTATCAGATTTTTATTTGTCAGATTGTGTGGGTTTGGTTGTTTGAGGTTAAATTCTGTCTAATATTTTGTCCTCTGGAGAAGCACTTCACAGGAATTTTCCCATTGACTGAATCCTGTTGGAGGTGGGTGTTAAATCTGGAGTTGCTGCCCTTAAATGACGCCCCTAAAGTGACCTTACAGTGTTTCAAGGGGCAATGTTGTAACATGTATTCCTATTTAGATTATCGTTATTATTATTATTATTACTATTATTATTATTACTATTATTATTATTATTATATAACACATCTCTGCATGACCTCCTCAAGCATGGTCGTTTGATTGTATGTTGGTTTTTTTGGATATTTGAGGAAAGAGATGTGTGATTTCAATTACAATTTGGACTTTTTTTTTTTTCCTTTGTTTGTTTGTTTGTGACAGAGCATCGTAGAAGAAGTGAAGGCCTCAACGCAGCTGCTGCTGACCCAACTGATACAACAGCTGCGCACAAATCTGCAGCTTCCCGCCTGTCTGCGCGTCATCGGATATCTCCGCCGGATGGACGTCTTCACAGAGGCCGAGCTGCGCATCACCTTCTTGCAGGTACTGATATCTTTGCTCTCTATATGTGTGTATGGGTTTTTATATGTGTTTGTGGGGGAGGGGGGGTTGTGTGTTTCTGTGTGTGTGTCGGTATGTGTGTATTATTATTATTATTCTTTTTTTTTTTTTTTTTGTAGGTTTTTTTTTAGGTAAGTATTTTATGGCACCCGCAACTGCATACGGCCATATGAGCGCGGGACGTATTAACCCTCTAAGCGCTAAGCCATTTTTACCATTACTTCCCTTCAGTGCTAGGTTTATTTTAGAAAAATGCTAATTTTCAACATGGCTGTAAAAAAAGCTCATGTCTTTCTTATTTATCATTTCTAATTACAGTGAGAAGGAAAAATGTGTCTTAAACAATGAACTACCCTTATGTCTGGTCAGATGTGTTTTTTAATGATGTTGTCGTTGGTATCAAAATCCTCATAATTTTTAGTCCAGCCTGCTTGGAGATCAGCAGTAATATCGATGTCCCCTTCTGGGCTTAACCTCGCTAGGTCTAGATCTAGATCTACGACACGATATCCCCATCATTCACACGTAGATCTATATCTTTTATTTAAGGACCTAATCCTTCTACCCCTTTATCACAGTGGTCTGATTCCAGAAAAATGTTGGGTAAATCTGAGTGTCTAAATCAGCTGACGAATCCGACATTTTGAAAACAGTAAACAATATCCCAGAAAATTGCCAATAAAAAACTCCCAACCGATCCCCGACTGGGAAATGCATGGCCAGTGGCACTAATAAACATTGCACTGGTGGACTGTAGTCACCAGCAGTTTAAAAAATGGCTATTATCATGTCAGCGGTATAGTTTCTACACTCATGTCAGATCACGACCCGTGGTCGCGATGCGCGCGGAAGGGAGGTATGAGTCATCGCGACCATGGTCGTGATGCGCTCGCAGAGGGTTAAACATTTTCAGTTGGTGAGAAATTTTGAATTTTGCCCAAGTGGAGGTCGAAGCCTACAATTCTTGATTTTAGACCACCAAGTGATCTTTAATGCGCTCAACTTGCGCACATGACCTCCGAGATTTTTCGCCCTTGTTGGAGAAGGCTAGGTGTAGAATTTCCTACCAGAAGATCAGAGATGTGGCTGAAAGACAGCAGTAAGGAGCCAAGGAGTAGCAATAGAAAGGCTGCAGAAAGAGGAGCCCAAAGGAGGGGGCTAATGAGGTGGGGGGGGGGGGCAGAAAGTGGAGACGAAAGCAGAGGACAAAACATTGCTTGAGAACAGGAAAGGAGGTGAAAGGAGACGATTTTAGAAAAGAAAATTTTTCCGGCGCTACCCGCGTTAGAACCCCGGACCTTTGAATGAAAGGCGAACACTTTAACCTCTAGGCCACAAGAGCCCCCTATTAATATCATTATTATTATTATTATTATTATTGTAACTGTTATAATAATTATTATTATTATTGTTTTTGTTATTATTATTATTATTATTAATAACTAATATTATTATTGTTATTATTTTACTTGTCTCTGAATAACCTTCACAAACATAGCCTTTTGAATGTGTGTCTGCTTGTTTGTTTCAGGCAAGAGATGCGTGGTTTCAAAGCATACTGGAGGCTATACCTTGGACTGATCGTGAGTGAGCTGGCATGTAGGAGGAGAGAGAGGAGAGAAAAAAAGATGAAGAGATTAAAAAAAGAAAGCTTGCTCGCAGTTTATGAGATATTTTTTTGTTAAAACTTATTTCACAACCGTGTAGTGACGGGTTTTTTTATTTAAATGTTCTCTTAGTAGTCTGTAAATCTATGTAATGTATGTGCGTGCCTTTGTGATGGAATCTGTATGGGTTTTTTTCAAGATACAGTCAAATTGTGGGTAGTTGGGAGGGGCTCTGGTGTGGTCTGCTCCTTCTTTGCTATCAAGCATCTATCCTCCTTATCTCTCCTCCTCCTTTTTTGTGTTTGTTACTTGCTCATAACACCTCTAATCTTCAGCACTTATATTACCTAATTGTGTTGAAAGTGTCGTAAAGTGCTTTTCTTAAGCAAAGTGTCAAATAATTGGAGAATGATGTATGAAAATGAAAAGGAGGCTTATTTAATGTAACTCACTGGACCTTGGCCCGTATGGAATCTCTCTCTCTCTTTTTCTCTCTCTTTCTCTCTCTCTCTCTCTCTCTCTCTCTCTCTCTCTCTCTCTCTCTCTCTCTCCCTCTTTCTCTCCCTCCCTCCCTCTATCTCTCTCTCTCTCACACACATATACACACACACTCACACTCGCTGTCTCCCCTCCTCGCCCACAGCCTACACACACATTAGCAAGACCATCGAGGCGAGCCGTGTGCACTTGTTTGACATCATGACCCAGTTCCGCGCCATCTTCTCTGACGAGGACCCGCTGGTCAGCTCCGGCCGGGCGGAACCGGTCACTCAGTCCCTCATCTTTCACAGCTGGGTTCTGCAGAAGGTCAGTATTTCTGAGAGGACGGTTCTGTGGATAGTTTTTGTGTAAAATTAGAAAAGTCGAACGCCCTTTGTAATATTGTAAGGGTATTTAACTCTTTGTCTCTGAGGGGGGAACCCACTATGCTGGGCCGTATTTTGGAACGAAATCTAAAAGTGACATATACGTCACTCAAATGGTCATTTAATCAAAACAAATGAACTTCTTGTGATAGTTCTTCATGTAGTGAATAAACCCCCTGTAAAATAATAGGTAGCATTTGTATAGCGCAAATCCCCACTTAACAGCAAGCTCTATGCGCTTCACAATCTATACTAAAAGAGAATTGTTTTCAGCAATTACCAAAAAGTAATTTAACGGGGAAGTCGTCGTAAAGGAATGTGCGCGGCACAGTGGCCCCAACCACGAGCAGCTGGGAGCAGCTTGCCGGAGGTAAGGAGTTAAAATGTATTCAGTATTGCCTTACAGCTCCACGAGAATCTCCTAAGCATACCTCACTTATTGCTGGTACTTTGTATTGCTATTTTTTTTAATTTGTGAAAAAATTGCTCATGTTATAGTCGAATAAATACGTTAGTTGACATGGCAGTTCGAGCATAACATATCTCTGTTAAAATTTGATACTTGTGTTATCAACAATATTTTCCTCTCCAGATTTCCCAGTTTTTGGCGACACTAGAGAATGACCTTGCCCAGGGAGCAGGAGGTCGTCTGGACTCTATCCTGGGTCAGTGTATGTACTTCGGTCTGTCCTTCAGCCGTGTCGGGGCCGACTTCCGTGGACTCCTGGCCCCCATCTTTGAGCGGGCGGCCATCAACTATTTTGCCTCGGCCTTGAAGGAAGCCAACAAAAAGTAAGAGAGGGCCTTCTATGTTTGGCTTTTGTTGTTTTTGTTGTCGTTGTCAGATATTTGTCTGTGGGGTGTGTGGCAGATGCTCTGGTTTTGTTTACTCCTTCTTTCTTATCAAACATCTATCTCCGGATCTCTCCTTCTTTCTTATCAAACATCTATCTCCGGATCTCTCCTTCTTTCTTATCAAACATCTATCTCCGGATCTCTCCTTCTTTCTTATCAAACATCTATGTCCGGATCTCTCCTTCTTTCTTATCAAACATCTATCTCCGGATCTCTCCTTCTTTCTTATCAAACATCTATCTCCGGATCTCTCCTTCTTTCTTATCAAACATCTATCTCCGGATCTCTCCTTCTTTCTTATCAAACATCTATCTCCGGATCTCTCCTTCTTTCTTATCAAACATCTATCTCCGGATCTCTCCTTCTTTCTTATCAAACATCTATCTCCGGATCTCTCCTTCTTTCTTATCAAACATCTATCTCCGGATCTCTCCTTCTTCTCCTTTGTTGTGTTTGTAACTTTCTTGTAACACCTCTAATCTTCGGCACTGACAGAACATAAACATGTGCAGAGCCGAAATGAGACATTAGACAAAAGATGATAGGCCTATCGACGACACATCAATGCCGTGGATGGTTGACGGGTGCTCTGGTGTGGTTTGCTCCTTCTTTTCTATGAAACATGTGTCGTCCTTATCTCCCCTCCTTATTTTTTTGTTTACATTACTCTCTTTTGACACCTCTAATCTTTGACACTTATATGATGTTATTGTGTTTCAAGTACCATTATTCCCCAGGGCAGTGTTACTGACTTAAGTGTGTTTAGGCCTTTCTCAAAGGGGGGACATTAACACGTTCTTATGCTCGGTAGAATTTTAAATGGGCTTATTCATCAATGTCATGCTCATAACTGTGCCTGAACTGCATACGGGGAACTGCTGCCTTTTCTTTCCTAACCCTTACTATCGTCATTTTTCCTCTACTTCTTTTGTATGTTTGTCACTCTCTTTGACCCGCTATTTCCGGGGTGCCTTGATAGTCGAAGCAGACTTAGTGCTGTTGAAGCTAGAGGGGTGAACAGAGTAGGCCTGATTCCCTATGTGGGTTTCTCTGTTGACATCCGCCCCTTCTGCGCCGTAAAAACTCTACTCAAACTAAACTAAAACAAGTGCCATAAAACTTACTAAAACTCACATACACACATACAGAAAAGTAACCCCCCCCCCCCCCCTCCTCATCCCCCAACTTTCTTTGTTTTTCCCCTGTTTATAAGACCTTTCATGTGACCTCTGACCCCTACTTCTGTGTCCCGTGTCCAGGTTTGAGGAGAACATGCAGTCGTACAACCTGCTGGGGCTGACCACAACGGGCGGGCTGCCGTTTGGCATGGGTGCCTCTCAGGTCAGGAATTGGAGAACAATTGTTACTATTTTACACCCCTATTGACACGATTGGGATCATGGAAAATGCAAAAATATTGCGAGTATAGGGAAACCATATAAATTACTGTATATCATAGCGTTTAGTGTTTACCTAAAATCCGTGGCCTCCAAGTCATCCTGTGTCTTGTTTATGAAATGTGAAAAACCAAGTAGGGGCCGATAAAGGGAATCAGAAACAAAATAGCTGCTCCTTGTTGTGCTGTTAATCTAGATTTAAGACTGCCAATGAAAAACACGTTTAAAAAAAAAATCTTTCTTTGCTTTGTTTTGAAGTGTGGTTATTAACACATTACACTCTAAGGGCCTAGACGGGAAGTCCATTCCACGATCCTAAGCAAGGGGAAGGAACCCACCTCACGTGAATACAAGCGTTTAATAAACACATTTTAAAAATACTAAACAAGTTCCAAAAATCCTGAAAAAATTAAAGTTAAAAAGAAAGATGAATGTAGTTTCGAAAAAATATAACTTTATGTATGCGCAAACTGTTGGAAATGTTCTAACTTTAGTTCAGTCGGGGTGTCCGACCCATTACTTTCACTCTCAGCCTCATGGTCGGGCCCTAGATCTAAATTCTAGATTTTCTACATCTGATCTATCTGAATCGCCCAAAACTCTTGCTACAACGTTTTCATCAAAATCTGAGTCATCTGATTTGTCATGTACTTGTTTTTACTCAAATCCATCGTTGTTTCCTTTTTCGAACTCAAGTGTGTCGCTTTTCAACGAGTCGAGATGCCTTGGAAGTGTCGGTAACGCGATCGCACTTCGATCGGCTCTAATACTAAAACTACTGGCCAGAAAAATTATGTTTCAGTATCAAGCGAAAGAAGAAACTTTTTGCAATAACTATGCAAATTAAAATCCCGGCCCCAGAGTCTCGTCAAGGCAAGACTCCATTTCTGAAGATGCTAGGTCGGCGCGGGCAGTTCCGGGCGAGTTAGGGTGGAGCACGTAAGGAAATTCCCGGGCGAGTTAGGGTGTAATGTTTTAAGGAAAAAAACTGATGAAGTAAGTGAGAAAAAGAGAGTGGGTTTGAAGAAAGAGACAATATTTGTCCTGTATACTTACTATAACGATGTATTATTTCTGATTTTAACATGTACAAATGTGGGTGGTTTGCGTATGCCCCGGTGTGATTTGCTCTTTCTTTCCTATCAAGCATCTATCACCCTGATTTCTCCTACTTAATTTTTGCATTTGTTATTTTCTTGTGACATCTCTAATCTTCATCACTTATGTGACCTTATTGTGTTGCAAGTGCCGTAAAACTCGAAGCAAAATGTATAAATTTCTCTTGGTAACCTTTGTGTCCTCAGAGCGGCCAGCTGTACCCCCCGACTGCCCTACTAGACTTCTACCCTCTGGCCGCCTACTGTAACCACGTGCTGGCTGCCTTCAACGACCTTCGCCTCTGCTCACCTCTGACCTTAGCCTGCCGGGTGGCCGAGGAGCTGCAGAGGTCATTGCTGGAGGTCAATCGAGTCATCCTAGCCTTTCACAGGTTTGTTGATGGGCGGAGAGAACTCGGCCCTATTGCGCCTATCTTATGAATCAGAACGTAAAACTTCTTATTGCTATCTTATGAATCAGAACGTAAAACTTCTAATTACTATCGTATGGATCAGAACATAAAACTTCTAATTACTATCTTATGAATCAGAACGTAAAACTTCTAATTACTATCTTATGAATCAGAACGTAAATCTTCTGATTACTATCGTATGGATCAAAACGTAAAACCTCAAATTACTATCGTATGGATCAGAACTTAAAGCCTCAAATTACTATCGTATAGATCAGAATGTAAAGTCTCAAATTACTATCATATGGGTCGGAACGTAAAGCTTCAAATTACTATCGTATCGATCAGAACATTAAACTTCAAATTTCTATCGTATGGATCAGGACTTAAAACTAATACTTTGTTATCTTATGGATCTGGAAGAAACAATTTTACTATTCTCGATCTTGTGGATTGGGAAATGAAATGATTATAATTTACAATCTTATCGATCAGGACGTAAAATGTTAACAATTATTATCTTATGGATCAAAAGGTTACTATTTACTATTAATGATAAAATGGGAGGAATGTAAAACTTAAAATTTACTATCTTATGGATCGGGATATAAAACATTTACAATTTACAACTTAATGGGTCAGAAAGCAAAACATTTTTACAATTTATGATCTAATGGATTTGTTGGATGAAAAACATTTACAATTCACTATCTAATTTATTCGTATGTAAAAACGTTTACATTCTTATAATGGATTGGGACATAAAAACATTTACGATCTTGTGGATGTTGTTGCAGAGCGGAGGAGACGACCTTCAACCCCAAAGAGCGCGACCAGTTTGAGCAGTTCTGTGCGGGCTACGCCGCGGATCTCCTGCCATACATGAACAAATGTCTCCAGGCCGTGTTCCCGCCCGCTCAGCTGGCCCAAGCGCTCGGCCTCTCCGTCTCCGAGATTAACAGGAAGGTGAGAGATGATGAGATGAGATCTTCTTCTTCTTCTTCTACTGCTTCTTTTTCTTTTTCTTCTCTTTTTTTGCGTTTTCCCTACTAGATCTCAGGGGTAGTCGGCTATTGGTCCTTTGTGATTAGATTGACCCGTTGTCTATGTGGAGCAATTTGTTTGTGTTGCAAATGGAACAAATTTATTTCCAAAATTTATAGACTACCCAAAGGGGAATTAAATCCCATGTACTCTTTTTAAGCATGTTTTTTATTTTTTAATGGTATAATTTCTTTGTCTGACCACAATCTGAAGTGATGAAATTGAGCTTTTTGAAGTGGTTTTTAAAGTGTTCACTGAAAGAAAGTATATTGTTTAATTTGGGTTGTTGTTCCTAATTGCTAATGAAAGGTAGAAGGAACTTATGTGTGGCATAGTGGTGAGATCAGGTGCCTGTCAAAATAAGGAAATCGAAGAAACTGACATTTTCCTCCTGGTAGGCAATTTTTATCGAATCTTTTCTTCTGGCTCGGCACCTTTTTTTGTCCTCGTATTAAGACATTTCTGGGTAAACTTTACTGAAAACCCTAAATCAATGACACATTAAATGTAAATTTGCAGTTTCTAAAGACTCTGAAGCTTTGGAAGTCACCAATTTTGCCAGCCGTTTTCTCGCTGATTTTACCTCTGATACCAGGCGACTCCCCACCTCATTTAATTGCAATGAGCCCGACTACTGTTGAAGATGTATGGATATTTTTTCATCAAAAGCAAGACATGCGAGCGCCGTAAAACCCTGTACTAAACAAAACTAAACTAAAAGCAAGACAAACGAATACGCTTTTAGATCATACCAATAATTCCCTTTGCCAAAAAATTGATGAGCCCCCGATTCCACCATGTTTTGACACGACATATGACATCACCAACTGTCCCCTTGTAGTCATCATGTACAATGTCTTACAGACTGCCATCTGTCTCCCCCACAGGTGTGTGTTGGCCAGGTAGACTTGAATGCCGTGCTGTCCAACATAGAACACCTGATGCCCACCCCTCCCCCTCCCCCCGAGCCTTCGACGGTGCAGGCACTGGCCAACGCCAATGACGAGCCCACCGAGCCCGTGACCTTCACTTTGGACTCTGCCGGTGCTGAGGAAGAGGAGGGGGAGGGAGAGGAGAAGAAAAAGGGTGAGGAGTTAGAGGAGAGAACATCGACGACGGGGGTGGCGACAGCTTCTGATGCTGACGCGGCTGCAGTTTCTGCCGGGGCTGTCTCGATGACCTCTGACGACAGCAAGGACAGCAGTGACATGACGACAGAGACATCGACTGAGAAGGCGCTGTCGACAACTTCTGCCATTGCAGGGGCGGGGCTTGACATTCCGTTGGCTGAGCCCCAACCCTCGTCCGTTGTGGCCGAGGAGGTGGAAGAAAAGGAAGACGGAGGTGGTTGGAACACTGAGCCGTTTGATCTTGATAACCTAGATAATTTGACTTTTGACCCATCAGGACCTTCTGTAGACCTTGACCTCCTACCCACACCTGCAGGGTCAGAGGTCAGCGGAGGGGCTGGCAAGAGTGACGCAAAACAAGATTAGGTGTAAATGTAGATTGACGTGCAATTGTCCCCCCTCCCCCTCCCTTCCTGCAGTGGATTGACAGTGGAAGTTTGGAGGGGGGGGGGAGTAAATAATCTCACTTTACTTAAGCAGGAGGGGGCAAGGACTAAAGGACATTATAAGGACATGAACATGGATTGGGTTCTTTAGATGTACGGAAACATTATATGATATTTTGACTTTGATGCATCAATGTCTCTATGTCCTCTTTCTTTCTTCCTTTGTCTTTCTTCTTCTTTTAAACCTAATAATCTGCCGTCAAAATTACCTGTTTGTGTCCAATGGAGCATTAAATTTCCGTCACGACAAAAAGAATAAGTCTCTAATTCTAAAACGTTCAGGGCTTCAGGCTAGAGAGATGCTTCACTCAAGCGGAAACAGCAATGACTCTTGTGATGGAAGTGATTGAAAGATGTGACTGTGGATACTCCCTAACTTACGGATGTCTAATGATGAATAACGTAAATGTGGAAACTGCAGAAGTACAGATACATGTGTTTTATTTTGAAGTTTGATACGCGATTGTGTTTGTCTTCTTTTTTCCTCCTCCTTTCTTTACTCTTCTATTTGGGCCAAGTGTTTGGCTTTCAAAATTGTCTGTTTTTGTCTTAAAGATTATTATTATACTCCCGTAAGGCAAAAGGTTACTAATACCGTCTTGGCTTCAAGCAATAGAGATGCTTCTGCCTGTGTGTTGAGGTGCTGCTCTTTGATCCTAATATTGTGGGTTTGAGTCCTGATTGTTAGGTGTTTGGCAGGTGCTCTGGTGTGGTTTGCTTCTTCTTTCCTATGAAACATCTACCGTCCTTATCTCCCCTTCTTCTTTTTTGTGTTTGTTACTCTCTTGTAACACCTCTAATCTTCTGGCGCTCATATGACCTTATGCAGTTGTGAGTGCGTAAAACTCTTACTAAAACTTAAACTAAAAGTGATGGTGTACTTTGTACTTATGTGTCTCTGTGGAATGTACTGTCTCTCTTGCTCTCTTTCTCTGGCTTGTGGGTGGTTGGTGGATGCTCTGGTGTAGTTTGCTCCTTCTTTCCTGTCAAGCTCCTATCATCCTTATTGGCTTATCTCTCCTCCTCCTTTTTTGTGTCAGTTGCAAGTGCTGTAAAACGCTTACTAAAACTAAGGGACCCTAAAACTAAACTCTCTGTGGCTTTTTAAAATTAATCCTCTCCGTTTGTATTTGTGACTGTATTTGCTGACGTGGTATATATGAAAATAGCTATGAATGGTAATAGTCGCTAACTGTGTGATTCATAAAATACTTCTTTCAAGGAAAACAGTGTGCAATTGTCAAGAGTGTCACAGAATGGATAAATATACACATTTTGAGACAAAGTTGTATTTCATATTTTTCATTCTGTAAACTTTCACTTTTTAACACACTAGCAATATTTTTCAGACAAAATTAAAACTAGACCAAGTTTTGAGCTTACATTTTGCTATTTGTTATTGTCGATATGAAAGACACGCTGAACGGTCTTTGTTTGAGTGAAGAGAAGCACGTCCACTCTGGAATGGTCGTTTAGCTCCGGGAAAAAGTAAGACAGACGGACAAACAAACAACAGAGGGAAAGTAAAGGAGCGAGACCCTCAAGTGGTGCCCTCCAACCACCCGCAAGTCAAGGTGTGGTTTTTTTTAATGAGAGTTGTTGTTGTTGTTATCGATCCAGTTTTTTATGAGAGAAGACAGTTGTTATCCGGCCGATATACTGCTATATTATCAGTGCATTTCACTATCCACGTATGAGCACTGAGATACTTTTGAGAAAATGTGAACAAACTATTATTAGTCTCGTTTTAGCCTCTTGATTTTTACAATTAATATTTAAGTTATCATGAATTTATTGATTAAATTGATGTAGAGTAAAATGTGAAAGCTTATTGCTAAGATTGTGCTTAGGTCAAACGCCTTAAGACCAGAGTTTTCAAACTTTGCTCCATACACGGATAGCAAACTGCAATGATGATATATACTGTCTGTGATTGTGATGTAATGGTTAGCTTCTTCTTCTATAGACACAGATGACCCAAGTTTGATTTCCACATGGGGAAGTTGGTGTATTGGGTGGCTCAGTTTGCTGGGATGCTTTCTCAGACCGGGCTGTTCCTGACAGGCTGAGTCGAAACAGCCTGCCTCCAAATTAACCTCAATTGTGTTGATAATGGCTTTAAACATTCACACTCATCCATAGCCAAATATATGTCATCTGCAAGGTGATATATTTGTATTTGAACATTTAGTGTTGTCAATATACAAGAGAGTGTAGTCCTGCTTGAAGAAAGTGATAAATCCTCATTGTACATTACTTTGTTATTTTTTATTGATCATGTTATCATATTTATTGTGTCAGCTGTTTCCATGGTTACGTTGACTGTGGGGTCCAATTTCTGCCATTAAAAAGGTATAAAAAATAAAGATATTCTTATGTTCTGTTTGTCAAATGGATGATTGTGAAAAAATCTTTTGTGTAATTCAAACTTATCATATTCAATGGTGATGATGTTTTGCTCACTTCAACCGGTCTGTGGTTTGCAGGTGCTCTGGTGTGGTCTGCTCCTTCTTTCCTATCAAAATTGTTCCTATTTCTCCTCCTTTTTGGGAGGGCTTGTTACTCTCTTGTAATACCTCTAATCTTCAGCACATACATGGCCTAATTGTGTTGCGAGTGCCGTAAAACTAAACTTTACTCGCACAAAAATTTATTCACAGAAGGTGGTGGGTGGGCACTTGTCACATTTGAACCTGTAAGGGTTTTCGAGACCATTTTTTCTTAGAAAAGATAAAAATTACCCTCAAATAAGATAATGGTCAAAATTGTTGAAGATGGCCTCCTCCCATTGTCAATGAGAAAAGCGCTTTGCTTAGATGAGTGGACATCTTGGACAGAGCTGTTGTAATATTTTTAAAAGACGGGAACGTATAGGAAGTGATTGTTTGTACAAGTGATTGTCTTGGACTGGTGACCGTTAGAGCTGGTCGGCCACATGTCAGTGTCTTTGGCTTCTGTAGAAAGTTGATACACTGTAATGTCCTGTGAAAACACAGCAGGCTTTCAAGTATTGTTGTCTCACTATGACTATGACATTTTCTGTGAATTCCAATTCGTTCGATGAAAGCCGTTTGGTTGTTCTAAACACAGGAAGCAACATTTTTCAGGAGAAAAAAAAATACTGCCTTTTAAACCAAAATATATACCGAGCCTTTTCTTGCTCTTTTCAAGATACAGAATGTGAATTTCAACAAAATATTTCTGGAGCACTTGCAACTGATACTACAATACTACAGATGAAGAAGCTGCAATTAAAAAAAAAAAATCAAATTTTTCGCTTGGTACATAATCTGAATAGCTGGTTACTGATATGCTCTTGCCTAAACTTAAAAGATTTTCCATTATTCAGGTCCAAATTTTTAGCCCAGGTTCATTACAAACTATGTTAATTAGTAAAATAGAAAGAAATCAAATCTGAGAATACCGTGACTTGTTAGAAATTTTTGGACCCAAAGGTTCACTTATAATTGACTTGCATGGACGTATAATTAAAAATATATCATCAGTCTGAGCGTCATTCCACAAGTGCCCAATTTTTTTTTTTTTAACTTTAGCAAGAGTTTTATTTAGAAATATTGTGAGGCGTCGGTGGTCTAGTGGTTAGGCTCTCAGACTCGCAATGCTCTGGGTTCGAATCCTGTCAGAGACCCCACATTTTGTCCTTGGGAAAGGCACTTTACACAAATTTTCCTCACTTCATCCAGGTGGGAATGGTTACCCGGCTACAGATAGCGAAAGATCTTGTCAGTTTGTTGGTGTTTGAGCGCTTTATCAGCTGCTTACCCTATATGCTTCCTGGGAAGCTGAGAATGTTTCTAAGTGTTCTATGGTCTGCTAGGGAAAGAATCCAGTGCAAAGCGCATAGAGTTTGCAGTCCAGCAGGGATGTGCGCTCTATACAAATGCTATTTATGTATTATTATTATATATAAGTGCCGAAGATTAGAGGTGTTACAAGAGAGTAACAAACACAAAAAAGGAGAGATTTGGACCATGGATTAGATGTTCCACTTGAAAGAAGGAGCAAACCACAACAGAGCA
>NW_004798304.1:2315-3839 GCF_000002075.1 Aplysia californica | reverse complement strand
CCCCCCGAAATCCACACACGTTTTTCCCTCCCCAACCCCTGGTCAGAAAGGGTTTCGGATATTTTGAAATAAACAAAATGAATTAAAGATGTGTAGGTCTGCACTTGTTGTTAACGGCACGCTACAACAGTGACAGCAAGAGCCCAGGAAGAGGAAAGTGCATCTCCTCAAGACACCCAGATCAGACACAAAACTACTCAAGTGGACAAAACAACGCATGGATAGTCCAGCCCGAGACAAGAACCAGCACTGACCAACTGAACTCCAAAATAAAGACCCGATCCACCGTCGAAACTCGACCCACAACCAAAAACTCGACATTCAAACGACATTCGACTCATGACCAAAAACTCGACACAATATAGAAAGTGGACACACAATCAAAAACTCGACACACAATCGAAAACTCCACTCACAATGGGATGCTCAACACACAATCAAAAACCAACTCTAGTTTGTTTGGTTGGTTGTTGGTTGTTGTTTTTTTTACCCAAAAAACTCTACTGCCAATCAAAAACTCGAACCAACAATAAAAAAAAGTCGAAACTTTATCAAAAACTCCACAAACAACTAGATCTATAAGAGCAACAAACAAACAGAAAACTCGACTTAAAATCCCAAAGTTGAGACAACAATGGATTGCAATGAGTCCGAGGAAAGAATCAGTGACGACGTGAACTCAGTGCGTTTCAAGTGAGAGAGAAATAGAAAATGCCCACACCTAAAAAGACACGTTGTTTTGTTTTTTTTTAAGTCGTGAAACTATGCAACAGATCAAAATTCCAACAGCTGATCGGACCCGGCACCCGTCGACGAACCTTGACCCAGACACACAGACATTGTCCACACTCCCATTGGCAAAATTACCGTACTCTGTTACACAACACGCGACTTGTCCAGTTGTGGGGGGCCGAAAGCGGTGCGAACCCAGACCTTCTGTGTCGCCGTCATGACAGCTCCAGCATTCTTCTTCTTCTTCTTCTCGCAGTCCAGTCTCAGCTGTGTCCTGGCTCCGACATCCTCTCCGCTTTGGGCAAGATTTTAAGCCCATTCCAACACAGCAGTAACATAGAGAATGACTTAAAGAAAAGTGGGAAGACGTGGACTATCAAGAGGCTAGCCCAGGGCAGTGAAAGGTTGTTTTTTTTAAATGTTTATTCGCGACTTTTACCCTGAGGCAGGGAGAGAAAGGCAGCGATGAATGATGAACACAGTGAAGTAAGGTGGTCTCTCAGACGGCCAGGTCGACGAGAAGACCCGTCTGTGACAACAAAGAAGCCATGCCTACGACCGTCCACAGAGAAACGAACGATCAAAGAAGCACAACATCCCAGAAGACAGGGACTCGAATCAAGTTCCCACCACCACTGTCCTGCGCGGCACAAACTGAGAGAGACAGAAAAGCCACCGACAAGATAGATCTTACAATATCACCTCCACATCAAAAGCACTGGGTAATAATAATAATAATAATAATAATAATAATAATAATAATAATAATAATAATAATAATAATAATAATAG
>NW_004798304.1:0-2190 GCF_000002075.1 Aplysia californica | reverse complement strand
AAAATGAATGAATAGATTAATAATAATAACCAAAATAAACGGTACTAATAATAAACTAATAATTTTTTTTGTAATGCAACAATAATTGTCATCAATTCATAGGGTCTTAATAGTAATACCAATAAAAATTGACAAATATATCGACAGACACAGTGACAGTAACAAATAAAAATAAACAAGGCTCATTATTTAAAACAGCTTGTTCAAAAACATACGGCCAAACACTGACCGTTAGCACCAGCATGAGCGCATGGCAGAGCAACGAATGTTTTTATCTGTTCTCACAACTCTTCCGAAACAGAGCATTTTTTTTTACTTTCAGTTTTTCTGGTACTGACACCCCCCACCCCTCCTAAAAAAAATTACCAAGAGATGCAATAAATCCATGGGGTATTGAACCATATCAATTAAATGAGAATCTATCTCCACCCAATCGCCACTTATCAAGAAAAAAATACAACCCAAACTCCCATGTCCTATTTTTTTTTTAAATAGAAAAGCAAAGAAAACAGCCCAAATCTTTTTTTTTTTTTTTTTAAATAAATAACGAGGAATCCCACACCCTTTCAAACTAAAAATATTCATAATTGATCTTGGGGCACTGGGGAGAAAATCGTTAAAACTAAAAAAAACAACTAGAATCTATAATAGAATTTACAACTCACACTCATAAACTAAACACACATTTATGAGAAAAGCCCTGCTTTGGGTGCCGATACCATTGGGGAAAAAATCTACGCAGAGAAAACAAATCTCCAGATTTCAATAGGCGCCAAGCCCGGACGCCAAAACTCAAGAGAGAGGGACATGCCCCGATTTGGCGGCGTCTACAAAAATATGGCGGGTGAAGAGAGCATAGAGAACACAACATTGATGCCATGCACAAGAGGAGCTAAGCAGTGACACTAAGCATTCTTCTACACACCACTGGCCGTTCCAAAAGGTACGGGGAAATAATGCATCCATTCATCCAGCCCTGCTTTCGTAGCCCATGAAATTAGGCGTAGTTATTGTTCTCACTGCTCTGTCACTTTGGGTCATTGAAAGAGCGAGAAATTGGGAGCTTGAACAAACTGCAGCAGTAGTTGTATACTGAGGCATTACTTGTGTTTTTCCTTGCCAATGTGTGAGTTAAGATTAATTTGTAGTTTTCATGTCTACTTTAAAAACATAAATAATACGTGTTTTGTTTTGGGGAGTTGCCACAAAAAATGTCCTGCCCATATTCTTACACTTTAGCACAAACACAATCAAAAATATTTCTTTATCCTTTAAATACTAGACCTTAACTTGATTTCAATAACGTAAAAAGAAATTGAACACACATATTTAAATAAAAAAAACGAATAAAAGGATAAGCAAAAACACACAAAAATAAATAAATATATAGCGAAACAAATTAAGAACAAAGAAAAACATGTCTTCAAAAATGGTGCTCACGTGGAACAACTGACCAGACCAAGAACTGAAGAGAAGGGGAAAAGCCGAGGTGGATAAGACGAGGAAAGCTCGCGACGACTCTGCTAGCGAACAAGGGCGGTAATAGTTTCGTGATTTCGTGGCAATGCGGATAGTGGTTGTTCGGGCAGAGACAACCAGCTAACCACACTGCCAGAAAGCAGAAACGGCTCACGCTGACGAGGTACCCAGCTGTCTCTCATGAAACAAACTTTTATCCCAGGAAAATCTCTTGTCTACAACAAGTCAACTTCGAAGGTGCAAGAACATTCCAAAAAATGCCTCTCCGTGACTAAAGGATTTCGGGGGGAGAAGCCAAATTTAAAAATAAAGTTCTCGAGAAAACCCAAACAAGTCTTGTGATAAGGTTTTGGAAAACCAGCCCAACACAACAACGTGTTTGCCTGACGTTGCCGATGACTCAACTGCCCAACTGACTGTAGCTCACAATATGTCGACCTTTAACCTTGAACCGTTACAGTTACAAAAGTTACCAATCACCTTAAAATTACTGGACTAGCTGAGTGATAGTTGAACTAAATTCTGTCGTGAAATGCAAATTGCCAAGTCAGGCTAGGCTACCCAAACATTTTAACAGCGTGCCGTAGAAAGAAAAGAAAAAAAAAGATGCCAGTCTTGACGATACCTCTGCATACTTTTTTTTTAAAATGGGAATACCTCGAGAAAGTTAAGATGGTGTAGTGTTATCTCACTGATCCGATGAATTAACCT
>NW_004798303.1:234772-235979 GCF_000002075.1 Aplysia californica | reverse complement strand
ATAATGAAAATAGTAATGAGAATGATAGTATAATATTTCAAGACTGCACGATCAGCTGTTTTAAAATGTTGCAGAACAAGGGACATAACTGTATACGCAGTTAATCAGGGCGCATTGACACAATTATGTACCTTTGTATATGACACGTCAGAAGAAGAACAGAACTGGTCAACATACAAAGCTTTGTTCTAATCGAATTTAAGTCGCCGATTTGAGAAATGGTACTTAGTTTTTTGTGTGTATTACATCAATTTTTTTCTCTATGAAAAAGTGGCCCTTTTTCAAGTTTATGTG
Organism: Aplysia californica; assembly: GCF_000002075.1. NCBI lineage: Eukaryota > Metazoa > Mollusca > Gastropoda > Aplysiida > Aplysiidae > Aplysia > Aplysia californica. Next base: position 235,685 of record NW_004798303.1, on the reverse strand, counting down.
ACAAAATTCAGGACTTATCATACAGTATTAATAGCCTACAGTTTAATAAAAAAAAAAACCCTCGCTTTTAATGAACTGGAATAACGTGTTGAAACGTTAACTATGTGACTTTCTATCCATAGTAAGTCATTCAAAAATATCAGTTACACCATGTCAATGTGTCTATGCTACAAATGTAATGAAAGCACATATGAAGCTGCTCTTATAACCTGCAAATATATACCTAATCACGTTAAATTTTGACCTTTTTTCTTTACAAGAAAGTGCCAAGAAATATTGTAGAAGCATTGGTTTGTATGTAAAGCCCGTTCCTTGGCATAAACATAGTTGTTGGTTAGGAATGAAAATCAAAATAAGCTTTTCACTCAAATTGTCTTTAAATCCCAATAGTTTTAGTCAGATAGAATTCAATGTTTTGAAAAGGAGTTTAGGTATGTCAAAGGAACTATCGGATCCTAATTTAGCTTCAAAACTTTAAAAAACAAAACAAAACAAAATAATTTTTACAGAATAATGCAAAGATAACGTTCTGTCGCAGAAGCTAAAAGGGAGCTACAACGGTACTTTGCAACAGACTCGGGACTGTGTCTTCTGTCAAGACGTATAAGGTTTGCTACGCGCATTTGGTATGTCTGATTCCAATCTAAAGAGCACGGGGGACTTTTCTTGGATAGTCAATGGGAAGTTTTAAGTGTGTACTGCTCCAGAAGTCCGTTCTCATTAGTCACTCGGTTCTGCTTAAAGAGTAATACATAGAGACGATAACTGAAGGATGTGTGGCAGTCTGAAAGTTGTCAACTTCTTACTTAGTCAATTTCCCCCAAAGACCCATCGAATCTCTTATGTAGAGCTGATCAGACTTTGATCTTCAGAGCGCGCACAGGACACTTACACACCAACAAGCACATAAACA
>NW_004798303.1:232448-234019 GCF_000002075.1 Aplysia californica | reverse complement strand
GTGTGTGTGTGTGTGTGTGTGTGTGTGTGTGTGTAATTATAAACTTTTGGGACAACAACCCCCCCCCGAAAATTACAAGGACCAAGGACATGATCAAACTTTGAAAGAGAACTTTCATCTATTGGACTGCAATATGAGCATCAAAGTTCTGTTTTCTGATTTGTCATCTAGATAGATTTCCTCAAAAGCGTTGATAATGCCATTGATGCAAAACGTAAAGGATTTCATCAACACATTCAATATACTATATAATACTATGGTGTAAAAATATCCAAGCTGATTGTACACCAACATTGGGATAAATTATTGTTGACGTATGCAAAGAGAATCTCCAGACACAAAGCCTACCGGGTAAATTCGCTAGAGGGTTTCTCTCTCACCCCCAAGGGCACTGCTACTGACTAAAGTGTCTTTTAATTTAGACCATTCCCACAGGGGGGATGTTACCATGTTCTTATGTACAGTAGAATTGTAAATGGGTTGTTTTATCCATGTCATGCTCATAACTGTGCCGGAACAACATAGGGGGGACTGCTGCTTGTTCTTTTCTCACCTTTTATTATAGTCATTTTCCTCTACTTTTTTTTTGCATGTTTGTCACTCTCTTGTGACCTGCTATTTCCGGGGTGCCTTGATAGTCGAATCAGACTTTGTGCTATTGAGGCTAGACAGGTGAGCAGAGTAAGCCTAATTCCCTATTTGGAATTCTCTGTTGACATCCACCACTTTGTGCTCATATAATTATGACCTTTCGCAGTTTCGAGCGCCGTAAAACCTTACTAAAAAAAGGGAAAAAAAGGAAAGAGAATCAGAAAGTTTCTGTTATGAACATGTCTCCGACTTAGGTACATGAACTACTTTTCTATTGTACCCATTGCCACCGTAGAATGGAAGATTTGCAAGATTTATATGAATAACTAAAGATTTCAGCGTCTCACAATTGTTGCTTTTACTTGCTCTGAATAAGGGGCGGTATCTGTTGTCACTGGGGCTTATTCAATTGCATACAACAAAAACAGTGATGATACCTTTAAAATTTGGCCCCAAAAAATGACGCTATTTAAAACAAAACTGGAGTCAATTTTGGATGAAGAAACCTCAACTTACAAAGAATCAATTCTCAAACCAGTCACCACAGAAAAAAAAAGATAAATTTCGTTCCCCGGTGTAATAATAAAAAGTACATAAAATAACAGTACCTGTATTAATATAAAACCAACAAAAAGAATTCTTGTTGTGCTTATTCCAGTCCGCTGTTTATGTTGGTTTACGGTTTAGCTTCTGTCAGTGCGGGCATGGGAGTTTGTTTGTGTGTGTGTGTGTGTGTGTGTGTGTGTGTGTGTGTGCGTGTGTGTGTGTGAGTGTGTGTGTGTGTGTGTGTGCGTGTGCGTGCGTGCGTGTGTGTTGTTAAATAGTCTCACAGTGTGCATCCTGCAGGTGGGGCCCATAGCAGCAAAGAATACACCTGCCGTAATACTGTGTGTCGTAAGTGGCGACTAAAGGTGCATAGGTCTGGTCGCCCGAAAAGTGCCAGTATGCGGAGGGCCAACTACCCGACCCAGTAAAAAACG